>NC_037680.1:55819849-55921361 GCF_003255815.1 Theropithecus gelada | reverse complement strand
AGCTGGGATTACAGGCATGCACCACCATGCCTGGCTAATTTTATTTTTTTTTTAGTAGAGACAGGGTTTCTCCATGTTGGTCAGGCTGGTCTCAAGCTCTCAACCTGAGGTGATCCACCTGCCTCAACCTCCCAAAGTGCTGGGACTACAGGCGTGAGCCGCCGCGCCTGGCCATGTGGTTTATTTTTAATGAAACTTCTGAATTGAAATCCAAAATAGTGCAAAGTTCTATGGTTCCAGCCTGGAAAGCATGGCGAAACCCTGTCTCTACAAAAAATTAGCAGAGCATGGTGGCACATAACCTGGAATCCCAGCTACCCAGAAGCTGAGTTGGGAGAATCACTTGAGCCCAAGAGGCAGAGGTTGTAGTGACCCAGACTGAGCCACTGCATTCCAGCCTGGGTGACAGAGAGAGACACTGTATATTAAAAAAAAAAAAAAAAAAAATTCTATGGTTAAACTAGTGTTGCCAACAATATGCAATCCTTTGTATTTCTTGATCTTTAAGAGAAAAAAATTGTCTTTGTTATTGCTGTATCTGTTTTCTTTCTATTCAAGTTTTCAAGGATTTTTGAAAATTGCAACATCAACATAAAGGCATATGGTCAGAGTCTTTAACTGTGAAAGACAAAACCCATTTTAAAGTAACTTTAGAGAAATATTGCTCTTCGGTGACACAGCTATCACTTAAACATGTTGCTTCAAGAGTATCTGAAGTTCTGTTGAGACCCTATCATCACATCCTTTCCCATAAGGCTGATATTGAAAAAGGAAAGGATAAAAAATAGTTATTCTTTTTGTACTAGTGTAATTCCATAATATCACAGTTTAAAAGTTGATACTTAGCCATACTTCCAGAAGCCCCAAAGTCACAAGGGTTTAGTAGCCGCGGTCTGCTTAGCACCAACTCGAGGACAGGTGCAAATGATGACTGCCACTTGCAAACACGTAATCTCTAAATATTCCCAGGACTTTTTTCTTTTTTTTCTGTGTGCAGACCCAACAGTTATAATGAGGAAAGAGGACAGGACAGCCCAAATTTTTATTTATGGCTTTCGTGAAGTTGCACAGGAAGAAATGGGCTTATCCTAAGAATATCAGAAATGGGTCAGAAAGAGAAAACCTAGACTCGCTTCTCCAGAAAACTTTTCCTTTAGCACCTTAAGTTTGTGTAGATAGCTACCTTCCAGGCTGCAGAAGTTCCAGGAATGCTCATCCATTCTTCTCCAAACTCATACCCTTTAGCAGTGCGATGCAATACACTCATGATTCCTGCAGTGTTTCTTTAGCAGGGAACAGTGTGGAGGGAGACTCCTACCTGTGTTTGAATGCCGACCTATGAACTTGAGGTTGATTCATTACGGAACCTCTCAAAACCTTTGATTCCTCATTTGTTAAAGGAGGATAATAATCATGTCTGCCTCATGTGATGATGGAGACTACAGGAGGTAATTCCTTAGTATAGTTCCCAGCAAATCTCAGTAAATCAAAGCTGCTCTTATAATGATGTTTATTATTATTACACAGCTAGAAAAAAAGAAAAAGAAAATACCCCTGGGAGAGTAACACATGGATGTCACTGTCAGAGGGGAAAAAAAAAGAAAGTATGAGTGGGGGAAGAGGAGACAGACCTTTTTGTGCCTCTCATGCCTCATTGTTTTGCTTAATGGCAGCTTCTTTTCCCAGCCTCCAATTAAGTAAAATCTGTACTACCTTTTTCACTTTTTAAATTATGCCCTTTTTTGTGTGTTTTACTCATCTTCCTCTCCAGTCTGAGACAGCATCTAAAACATATTGGATCTCTAGAAATATTTGCTTGATAGCTGACTTTAATTTTTTTATTTTTTTATTTTTTTATTTTTTATTTTTATTTTTGTAGATGGCGTCTCGCTCTGTCGCCCAGACTGGAGTGCAGTGGTGGGATCTCGGCTCACTGCAAGCTCCGCCTCCCGGGTTCACACCATTTTCCTGCCTCAGCCTCCCGAGTATCTGGGACTACAGGCAGCCGCCACCACATCCAGCTAATTTTTTTTTATTTTTAGTAGAGACCGGGTTTCACCTTTTTAGCCAGGATGGTCTCGATCTCCTGACCTCGTGATCTGCCCGCCTCAGGCTCCCAAAGTGCTGGGATTACAGGCGTGAGCCACTGCGCCCGGCCGACTTTAAATTTTAAAAGTGAAGAACCTGGTTTCTATTTCTGTTTAATAGACTAGCTACCAGGGCCTACTATACTGGATAAGTAATAAATGCTTACAAAATGCTTTTTAGAACATTGGTTAAAATAGATCATTAAGTTTAAGGTAAGATTTCCCCATCTTTACAAATAGTATGGGCTGGGCAAGGTGGCTCACGTCTGTAATCCAGCACTTTGAAAGGCTAAGGCAGGAGGATCACATGAGGCCAGAAGTTCAAGACCAGCCTGGGCAACATAGTAAGACCCTGTCTCTACACTAAATTAAAAAAAAAAAAAAAAAAATTACTGGGCACGGTGGCACATGCCTGTAGTCCTAGCTACTCGGGAGGCTGAAATGAGAGGATCATTTGATCCTATGAGTTTAAGGCTTCAGTCACGCCACTGCCCTCCAGACTGAGCAACACACTGAGTCTCTGAGAATAAAATAAATAGTATAGATAAAAGAAAGTCCTGTACAATTCTCGAGTGGTCTTTTTGTTTTGTAATGGGGGTGATGCCCAGTTCCCATCCCAGTGTTACCTGATGGCTAGTTAAATCCTTTTAAGACTCTTACAAGAATAGAACTCAAATTTCATGCCTCTTGAAAAGTATTGGGATAATTAAACAAGTTTACAATTCTATTTTCTCTGCCTAAAGTCCCATATAGCAAAATTTTCTAGAGTCTAAATATAATCTGGTATTATGTTAAGTTGCTTGAGCACACAGCCCCCATCTTAGATTCATCCTACCTTTAGTGAAGTGCTGCAGTATGTTTATTTTCCCTGTGTCTAGGTTTCACTTGCAGCTGCATATTTGCATATGACTTTTTACACTGTGGAGATGTAAATTACTTTTTGGTTTACCCAGAGAAAGTAATGCTCTTTTTAAAAAACTCACACAGATTTGTAGTCCTTGTAATCTTGAATACACCAAAAAAAAAAAAGCTTGTTCTTATTTTGATATTGAAAATATAATAGATGGTGTGATAATGCCAGCTTCATTAATTTATTTTATAAGTACTACAATATAATTGTTAATTTGTCCGTACATGGCCTCCAATTACCTCCTCAATTCCTGGTAACAGCCACAACCTCATCTTTCATTTTTATTACCTAGCAGTTAATTGCACTAATAGGTCTTGCTTTTCATTTCTGCATGACTTTCATTAGAAAAAGTGGCAAGTGTTAACTTTTGCTGCATTTTAGTTAGTGTTTCAGGCTTTTTACTCAAAGAAAAGCAAGGAAAATGGGTTTTTTAAATTTTCATGTAATTATGCTTCCTAGACTCAAAATTCCAGATGACTGCTTCTAACTTTTACTTTTTTTAGAAAAGAAGAGGCTTATTTGGGACCAATAAATTTTGCCAGGTAAGGAATATTGGTAGCTAGATGTATGTGGTAGGGTATTTTTTTTTCTTTAAAAAAGCATTTTTAGTATTATTTCCTAATGAATTATAATTTTCTAAATCCATAGACAGCTTTTTTTGCACAATGTGAACTAACATGAGCTAATTTGACTACTTAATAAGACATTTGTAAATGTAAAAGATATAAACATTTAAGAAATATTTTTGAAAGTACTTGTTCATTTTTAACAATCAAATGTCTGTGAAATGCCAAATGAATCTTTAAAAATGAAAATTCGTTATGTGATTGTAATACCTCCAATAATTTTTGAGTAGTCTACACATGAAATCCTTATGATATAGAAACATAGTTTTGACTATACTAAAATGAGTTACTTGCATTTATCATATTTTAAGATTTATGATAATGTTTTTATTAATCCTAAACTTTTTTTTCATCCTGAAACTTGGTGATAGAATAGAAGAATTATCATCGATTTAGTTACATGCATCTCATTATAACTACAGAGAACTGGCATTGCACTAACAGAGGAAAAAATTTAAGTTAACATAAACTAATATCATCGTTATTTTATCTAGTTTTTAGAGCCTTGTACTAATGCTAAGAACAAAACTTGAGAATTTTACCACTTTATACTTTTTTAAAAAGTATGTGAAAGCCTTCTTCATTACTGTCGCATTTGGATCCCGTTGAAATGACTCGAGTATTTGTAGTTATTGCATCAGAGGGCAAATACTCAAAACATTAGTTTGACAGTGTCTGTTTCAAAATCAGATAAAGTGACAAGTGGGACATTCTTTTTTATTCCGGTTAAAGTCTCTATTCAACTAAATCATGTCCCCCAAAATGGCATTTAAATACAAAAATGTAACTATAGAATTTTATGATAAACAGCAGAAGAAAAGAGATTTAGACTAGAAGAAAAAGTGAATCTCTTCCAGAAACCTTAAGGAAATACAGAATTAAGAGGAAAATGAAGAAAATCTGTTCCAAGTGAGACAGATGGGGGGTACAATATTGATACAATTAGTGATAAGTTATCCAAAGGATGAAAAGGCAGAAAGAGTTAATGATAAGTAGCAAAGAAGGTGTAAAAGGGCTGTGCTTATTTAGTTGATTTTATGAGAAAACTTAGGATTACATATATAAACTGGAGGAGCCAATTCTGGGGAGAGTTTCATGAAGGAACCTCCTTAGTCTGGTCTGCTTTTTAGAGAGCAGATGGATGGAAACTTGCCTACCTTTCTATGTGGAGTGCTCAGCCACAACTCACCTTTCAGGATGGAGAGCTCTCAGCCTTGGGGCCACAAAGGCATATTTTCAGGCCAATGTGGTGCAAATGTGAGATTTCAGCAGAATAAAACTATTAGGGGCCAGGCACAGTGGCTCATGCCTGTAATCCCAGCACTTTGGGAGGCCAAAGCAGGCCGATCGCCTGAGGTCAGGAGTTCGAGACCAGCCTGGCCAACATGGTGAAGCCCCGTCTCTACTAAAAATACAAAAAAAAAAAAAAAAAAAAAAAAGAGAGAGAGACAGAGAAAAGAAAAGAAAAAAACTAGCCAGGTGCGGTGGTGGGTGCCTATAATCCCAGCTACCCAGGAGGCTTAGGCAGGAGAATTGTTTGAACCCAGGAAGCAGAGGTTGTAGTGAACTGATACTGCACCACTGCACTCCAGCCTGGGCCACAGAGCAAGACTCTGCCTCAAAACAAAAACAAAAAGAAAAAAACTATATTAGAAGTTATGTAAAAAATTATGTAGGCAGCTAACAATTTTTAAAACTTAATGGAAATATTTATATTCAAAGATCTTGCTGGAGCTATCAATAGATATAATAGTCTACTAAAATAGTCTACTAAGAACTTGAAACTAGATATTCATAAATGTATCTTTTGTCTTTCTATGTTTAGGCATGGAAACAGCTAGGATATGTGGATTCACTTTGAGGAAAGTTTTAATTTTGATGTTAATTTCAATATATTTTTTGAAAGGAGTAATAGGAAAGTGTACATTAATTCTATGATTTATTGTTTAAATGTACTTTAATTTGATTTAAAGAAAAATATTAGTGTGTGGATATGGCAAAAAATAATGAAAATAGCATGCAGAAAACTGGTATTTAGGAAATAGTGATAGAGTTTAATCCTATGTAGTTCACATATCACCAGATGGGAGGTATTTTTCAGAGCCTGAGATCAGAAACTATCTCAATAAAATGCTCTTGTTTTATAAACTTTGCAAAACAGTGGGTTTTTTCACCCTGCCAAGATAAGTTAGCCTGTTTTATTTTTAAGCCTGCCTAAACTGATTCGCCATGTCTGGTAACTGTCAGAAAGTATAGTTTCATATTTTGCAAATAGATAGATTAGATTTAAGTATTCGTGTTTGTGAATAAAATAAAGTGAACTAGGAATTTATTTTCTGACCTTTTGAGATTTTCTATCACATAGTTTTTTAAATTGCCATTCTCATTGAATAAAATTTAATACAATCAATTATGACCTTCAACAGTATGAATCCCTAGATTTTCCAGTAATGATATGTTAGATTTAGTAGTTAAACATAATACTGTTAAGAAAGTTTTTCTTTTTTACTTATTAAATTATCATACATAAAATTGACTTTCTGAGAGGGAAAGTTCTGTGAATTTAACATATGTATAGATTTGTGTAACCATCACATTATAGTTAGGCTATCTCTCCAGAAAACTTCCCCCTTAGCATTTTTTTTTTTTTTTAAGATGGAGACAAGGTCTTGCTGTGTTGCCCAGGCTGGTCTCAAACTTCTGGGCTCAAGTGATCCTCCTGTCTCCACCTCCCAAAGTGCTTGGATTATAGGCATAAGCCCCTGCACTTGGCACCCTCTTAAAATTTGTAAGTGTCCCAAACCACCATAACTGTTCTTTATAATAGGAATACATTGTCCTGTCATCTCTCTTGAAATTGTAGCCAAAAAATAGGTTAATGTATTATGCAACAACTCTTCAATCCACTTGCCTTTCTAATGTGTTTAGTTTCTTCTAATTGCTAATTTTGCATTTTGTCGATTTATAATCATGATCAGAGATAGTACTCATTTCTCTTCTCTGTCAAATATCATCAACTAATCCAATCTTAATCTCTAACGTCAGGAGATTTCCTAGACAATGGTGTCAGTGGATCTGTCCTTGTTCATATTACATCTGTTATGTAACGTTTTGCTCGTCATCTGCATTGTTTTTTGAACTGCCAGTTGTTTGATGTAAATGCTGGAGATTATTACCTGGAGTACACAAGAGAATCACTGCTGTGTCTCTTTTCATAGGCTCTGCATATCTAGGTGTTTCTTTTCCTGAGTGTTTTAATGACTTTGTGCCATACTTTTTCTGTTTGAGTACTTGTATCACTCTATATTTCTCTGAATACATATGATACATGCAAGCCAAAAGGGGAAAATCACAAGCTATAAATCAAAACTTTACTTGATTAATATTTAAACAAGGGTTGCATGTCAGCCAATCTGTTTTAGGCATTTTAGTGTACAGTTGTGACATGCATTTTCAGTAGAATGAATTTCAGTCTATAGCACATGAAAGTTAACAAATCATTTTAAAATATGTATATTCAGTCAAAACTTTCTGTGCTCTGATAAGAGCCTGTCATTTATGACTTTACCACAAATCAAAAATTAAGAAGCATAAACATAATTGTAATAATTGTTATTGACATCATTTGGGCCATCTTAAGTATTATTACCTCATACAGGGAAAACATTAACATTTTTAGCTGAGCATAGTGTGGCACACGCCTGTAGTCCCAGCTACTCGGGTCGCTGAAGCAGGAGGATCACTGGAGCCCAGGAGGTTGAGGCTGCAGTGAACTATGATCACACCACTGAATTCCAGCTTGAGCAACAGAGCAAGACCCTGTCTCAAGAAAAAAAAAAAAAAAAGTTAATTTTAACCCTGACCTTTGGATCTTAAGTTTTCTTGTTTTATGATTCTTCTAAGGTTTTTCAAGGCTCCTTCTATAGAGATAAGGTTTCTTGGAATATGGTGATTCTCTTGTGGTCTTTTTTGAGTTATGTTTTCAAAGCCATTTTTTTGTTTTCATTTTTGTCATTTGTTTTCATGTTTAATTTTTGGAGACAAATACATTACTATTGAATGAGATTCTTTATTATCTTTGTTTAGGAACTAAAAGTTTAAACTATGGAATATTTCAACTACTGTTATTTGCTCACTATTGTCTTCTCTTAGAAGTTACAAATAGACTATTTTCTCATTTGTTCTTCAGATGGATCCTGTGCAAAAAGCGGTTATTAACCATACATTTGGAGTATCCATTCCCCCAAAGAAGAAACAAGTTATTTCTTGTAATGTCTGTCAGCTTCGCTTTAACTCAGATGTGAGTATCACCTTTTCATTATTCTCTGTAGTTTGTCAGAGCTAAAAGTCTGATTGATCTAAATATGTACATTTCTTCATATTTACATACTCTTTAGCAGCCACTCCTACTGGTAGCCCACTTATTTCAGGATGCCAGATTTCCAAGAGATTTGGATTCAATGCTTAAAACTTGAACAATAGAGTATGGTTGACCCTCTGAATCCACAGGGTCCATATCCGTGGATTCAACCTAGCTCACATTGAAAGTATTTTCTAGAACAACATTACAACAATAAAAAACAATACAAATTTTAAAACCAATAGAGGATTATAGACAATAGTCTATAAGTGGCTAATATCAAAAATTAAGAATTTGTCTATGCAATCAGTCTCAACTATACCATTTTACAGTTAATCTCACTAATTATATTTACTTGTCAAAATGCTTGAGTATCAGAAAATATGAAAAAAGTTTTAAAATGCAATGAAGATATTTTAAAAATTAAAATGCCATAAATGTGGAAGAAAACCATTTTTACTATTAGCTATCAAGTGCCACATTTCCTATTTGTGCCAAATTTTGTTAAATACCTAAGAGAATTATTAATTTCCTATATGATTTACATTTTCCCAGAACATAAAATACAGAGAAAGTTTCATAAACTATTTTATCTGGCAAGCATAACCATCCTGCTAAAAAAAGATAACAAGAAAATGGAACAAATCACTCTCTTTTATGAAAATGGGTTTTCAAATTTATAGACAAAATAACAGGAAAGCAAAATAAACAATATTAGAATATTTACAATATCCAATTACCAAGTAAAGCCAATGACCGATGTAAATCAGAATCTGAAGGCTGGGTATAATATGTGGTATTTCCTGAGTTACTTGACCCCTGTAGCCATTTTGCAAAGAGCTTGTTACAGAATTAATGTTGTTTAGAAATACTAAAATAATAATCACTTTTGTTTGCATATACCATTAAATTATGTTTTGATAATTCTACATAGGAAGCATAATAAAAAATAGTCATTGGAAAAGAGATGTTTATCATGATTTATAAAATTATATTTAGTATAATTTTAATCAAAAGTCCAACGAATTTTTTGGTACATCATAAAACTTCCTGATCAGGAATCAAAATGTACCTAAATAAACTGAGAAATATACAGTGTTAATTCATTTGAAGTCTTAATATTGTTAAGATGTCAGTTCTCCCCCAAATTGATCTATAGATCCAGCACAATCCTGATCAAAATCCCAAAATGCTTTTTTATTGTAGAAAATAGCAAGCTGTTTCTTAAATATACATAGAAAAGCCCTAGAATAGCCAAAACATTTTTTAAAGGACACATTTTGAAGACTTAATGCTTCCTGATTTTAATACTTACTCTAAAATCTACAATAATCAATTGGTGAAATTGGTGAAAGAATGGTAGACACATGGATCAATGGAACAGAACAGAGTCCAGAAATAGACTCGCACCAATATAGTCAGTTGATTTTCAACAAAGTTGCAGAGTGAATTCAATGAAGAAAGCCTAATCTTTTCAACAAATAGTGCTAGAAGAAGTATATTCGTATGTAAATTCAAAAAACGCCTTGACTGCTACCCGATACAAAACATAAAAATTCAATAGGATCATTCATAAAATAAAAACTTTAAAAAACTATTAGACTTCTAGATGAAAACAGTAGAAAATCTATTTGGCTTTGCATTAAGCAAAGATTTCTTAGAAAATAAAAAGTGTGAATATTGATATATTAGACTTCATCAAAATTTAAAACTTCTACTCTTCAGAGACACTGTTACACTATTAAGAAAATGAAAAAACAAGCTATAGACTACTAGAAAATATTTGTACCTGCTTAAGAAATTGCATACAAATATGTAAATAACTTATAACTCAATAATAAATGATAAAATGGGAAAACAATTTTAACAGGCACTTTACCAAACAAGAAATATGAATGATGAATAAGCACATTTAAAAATGCTCAACGTGTTTAACGATTAAGGAAATACAAATTGAAACCAAAATCAGATACCACTACACCTATTAGAATGGTGAAAATTAAACAAATTGATAGGATCAAATGGCTAGGATGAGGAGCAACTGGACCTCTCATACACTGTTAGTGAGAATACAAAATGTTTTTTGAAAACAATTTGGCAGTTATAAATAAGAAACTTTATAAAGTTATACATACATTTCCCATATGACCCAGCAATCCCACTTCTAAGTATATCCCCAAGGCAAATGAAAACATATATTTATCCATATGTGCAGCTTAAAGTAATTTTATTCATAATTGCCCAAAACTGGAATTGACCCAAATGTCCATCAACTGATGAATAAACAAACTATGTTAAAGCCATACAATGGAAATAAAGAAATAAAAATAAATAGAAATAAAGTAAAAGTAAAAAGTAAGTAGTGATACATGCTACAACATGGATGAATCTCCAAGGCAGTATGCTAAGTGAGAGAAGTAAGACACAAAGACTATATGCTGTATGATTGCGCTCGGATAACTTTCTGCAGATGATGAAACTATGGGGATAGTCAGATCAGTGGTTAACAGGGACTGAAGGTTAAGTTAGGGAATTGACCACAAATGGAAATGCAGGAAACTTTTTGAATGATGAAAATATTCTGTAACTTTATTGTTGTGATGTTTACATGACAGTCTTTGTTTTTCAAAATTCATTAAGCTGAACACCTAAAAAAAAAAATTTACTATATGTGGAGTATACCTTAGTAAATCTAACTAGAAAAAATTAATGATATGAGCCACAAAATATTTTATAAATAGAAGACTAATTTATGATAGTGATGTAACTACTAAATATATTAAGCTACAATTTTACTACTAGAATGAAAGTATAATACTTTTCTAAGAATAGACACAATAATAAATACAGAAATAGATTCGAGTACATTTTACAGTATTGCTCAGTTATTATTCAAATTTTTAGAGTTATACAGAGAAGTTAAAGTCTGTTGTTATATAGATATGACATGAAAATGTTTATTACTTATCTGACCACTTACAAAACAAATGCCCACCTAAAGACATGCTGCATCTTTAACACTGGCATTCTCACTGTCAAAAGGCCAGATGCTTGAAAACATCTCTCAATACAATGCAAATAATAGATTTCAGAATGAAATTGCAAAAATCATGCAAAAGATGCCTAATTTTATGAAGTCCATTAATGTAATGTTAGAGAACTGCTTGGTTTAAAGCCACTGACAAATAAGGATTTACCTATTTAGAAGAGTTAATTTAAGAAGAGTAAAATAACGAGGTTGATGATGGATAGATTCTTCAAAACAAGAGATGTTGAACACTGACTGAATAATAGGGGCTTAGGGACAATTATGAATCTCTCAAATTAAAAAATAACATATTTATAGTCCAAACCATGATAATATTAAAAAACCTATTGAGGCTGGGTGCAATGGCTCATGCCTGTAATCCTAGCACTTTGGAAGGCTGAGATGGGTAGATCACTTGAGTTTAGGAGTTTGAGACCAGCCTGACCAACATGGTGAAACCCTGTCTGTACTAAAAATACAAAATTAGCCAGGCATGATGGTGCATGCCTGTAATCCCAGCTACTTGGGAGGCTGAGGCAGGAGAATCGCTTGAACCCCGGTGGGGAAGGTTGCAGTGAGTTGAGATTGTGCCATTGCACTCTAGCCTGGGCAACAAGAGCAAAACTCCATCTCAAAAAAAAAAAAAAAAAAAAAAAAAAACCACACACACACACACACACATTGAAAAAACTATCCCTTTCCTCACCTTTCCAACCTCCATGTCATTCCCTATTTGTAATCACTTTAATATTTTTTGCATATCTTTCCAGGTTTTGCTTATGCAAATATAACTAAGTATGACTACATATTCTTATTTCTTCCCTTTTCTATGTAAATAGTAGCATACTATTGACACTCTTCTTTGCCTTCATTGCCTTCATTTTTTTATGTAACAATATATGCTGGAGAATTTTTTCTATCAGAACATAGAGAGCTCCTGTACTCTTTTTATAGATGTGATAGGCAAAGATGCCCATATCCTACTTTCTGCAACCTGTTAATATATCTTACATAGCAAAGGGGAATTAAGGTAGTAGATGGAATTAAGGGAGCTAATATTCAGACCTCATGATAAAAGAATTATTCTGGATCATCCTGTGGTCCCAAGGTAACCATAAGGTCTTTAAAAGTAGAAGAGGGAGGCGGAAGAGGCAGTCAGAGTGATGCCATCTGACAAGGAGTCCACTCGCCATTGCTGGCTTTGTAAGGGAAGGAAGGAGCCACCAGCTAAGGAATGTGGGCAGCCTCTAGAAGCTGGAAAAGACAAAGAAATGGATTTTCCCTTAAAGCCTCCAGAAGGAATACAGCCCTGCTGACATCTTGATGTTAGCCCAGTGAGATCCATGCCAGACTCCTGACCTCCAGAACTATAAGATAAGAAGTTTTTAAGCCACTAAGTTTATAAAAATTTGCTATGAAAGCAACAGAAAACTAATACAGTAGTTTATTTGTGGATGTTTCATAGTTTAACTCATCCCTTACAGGGTGACACTTATATTGGTTCCCATCTTTTGATATCTCCTAGATTTTCACTCAATAAATGGCAGAGCTAGAACATAAGTCTGAATCTCTTGCCTCTAAATCCACAGCTCTTCCTATTATATTATGTTGCCTCACATAAGTTTACTCATTTCCTAAGCATTTACTGAACTCTTCCTGTATGATAAACACTGCTAATCTCTACAATATGGCCTAAAATGAACCACATGATCTTTGGAAGGACCATTGAAGTTCTATAACTAATAATCATTTCCATGGTATCTCTTGTCAGGAGAATAGGATATAAACACCTCCATCTTACAAATCAACAGCTAAGACCCAGAAAGAATGGGCCGGGCGCGGTGGCTCAAGCTTGTAATCCCAGCACTTTGGGAGGCCGAGACGGGCGGATCACGAGGTCGGGAGATCGAGACCATCCTGGCTAACACGGTGAAACCCCGTCTCTACTAAAAAATACAAAAAACTAGCCGGGCGAGGTGGCGGGCTCCTGTAGTCCCAGCTACTCCGGAGGCTGAGGCAGGAGAATGGCGTAAACCCGGGAGGCGGAGCTTGCAGTGAGCTGAGATCCGGCCACAGCACTCCAGCCTGGGCGACAGAGCCAGACTCCGTCTCAAAAAAAAAAAAAAAAAAAAGAATGACTATGAGTTCTGTTTTTTATTTGTGTGATGGGTTGGGTTATGGAAGGCATAAGAATTTCTTTCGAGCCCCAGAATTACTCCAGGAGTACATCCACCTTTGTCTTGAGCTCCATTTGATGTCAGCCATTTTCTTTGTACTTACTAATAGGGGCGTGGACATATGTGCACACATAAGCACATGACTAGCAGCCTCCTTGCTATAGCTCCAAAGTTCCATTGATAATAAAGAAAGAAATTAGATTTCTGAGTCATTCTTAGACTCTGGGCAGTAAAGCCACGAAGTCTGGATGGCAAATTCACAAATGTGACATATACATGTTCTCAGTGTTTAGTAATGGTACTATAATCTGCATAACCAAGCTCTGAAGCTGAGCATTTTTTATTTGGGAGAGAGTTTATTATTTTATAATTACCCTATTTACATTTTAATGTAAGAATTAAAAAGATGCTCATCCTTATTTTTTAATAACATTTCTAAATCAGCCTGAGACTGAAATTGGCTTCACTCTTCAGTATAGAAAATACGTTTATTGAAAAATCTGGAAGGCAGATGCACAGTAAACAGACTGCATTTTGCAGTTCTTCATTATCCATATAAAATGTACCAGTCGACTTCATGCATTAAAATTCAATATGACCTAGTTTAAGTGTCTTGTACCTCCCTTTGTCCAGCTTTTATCATCTCAGTAGAACTACCCTGTTGAAAAGCAAAATGCTACAGCTTTATTTACACAAGACACAGTTATGTAAATGAGCAAGCATTAATCACAAACATTTCCCAAATGAACCTTTACAAATTAACACCATTAACTTTGCCAGGGAGCAGGATTGCAGTCCAGGAATAATATGCTTTCCAACTGAGTCCCAGACATTTGCACAAATGTGTGTATCACCTCAAGCCCTACTTTCTTCCTGATCACCTTTTTTCTAACAAGGTATACCTAAGCTGAATGAGGCTGTTTTAACCCTGAATGTTTCTGTATTCTCCAGTAACTGAGTATACTGCAACTGCAGTATGGTCATAAATTGATAAGCCTAAATCTGAATCTTTATCTTTTAGCTGGAAAATGCCATTTCCAGAGTTAAGCTTTGCCAGGGAAATGAGCTTACGTACACTTCAGAAAATTTTTTGAGACTAACGTTTATCTCATTTTGGCTAAGTTGAAATTGGCAGATTCCAAATAATTTCTAATTTACATATTAGTTTCAATTCCTTGGAGGATAGTAGCAGAAGGATGAAAGAATGATTCTTACACAAAATCAATCTTTATACAAAATTGAATCAAAATCAAATTCTTAAACAGATTCTTACACAAAACAAGGCAAATTGATTCTCTTAAATATTTAAAAACAGAGATTATATTATTATTATTAATATTGATCTCAGAACATAGTTTATTATAAATACCCTTAATGTATTTCTGAGTCTTTTATGCCTTATAGGCAAATCAAAATGAAAGCATGGTGATCTTTTTAGTCAAGTTTATATACTCTAAGTCAGAAGTTGACCCTGAAATGTTGGTACTCAGCATTAGTACCACAAGTAATTAAGCGTGAGATACATTGTCCCTAAATGTTGACCCCATAGGCTTTTATTACTCATTTGGAGCTCGGCCATTTGATTTTTCAAATTTACATTATTATCTTTGAATGACATCATAAACATTGAATCACTTATAGTTTATATTTTATTTTTTATGGTACCTCTAAATTTGTGATCTGTTGATGTTTTTTATTTTGTTTTTTGGTTTTAGGTTATCGAATATCCCTATCTCTCATTTTAGCCTTCTGTTCTTTTTGCTGTGCCCTATTTTCTCATGTCTGAAGACCTAAGGTGACAACCTCCTGCAATTTCATTTATTTACATTAGAATGGTTAAGTACAAATGGACAGAAAATTAAGGGTAGAAGTTAAAATGGTAGGGTAATGCCTGTAATCCCAGCACTTTGGAAGGCTGAGGAGGGCGGATCATGAGGTAAGGAGATCGAGAACATGCTGGCTAACATGGTGAAACCCCGTCTCTACTAAAAAATACAAAAAACTAGCCAGGCATGGTGGCGGGCACCTGTAGTCCCAGCTACTCGGGAGGCTGAGGCAGGAGAATGGCGTGAACCTGGGAGGCGGAGCTTGCAGTAAGACGAGATCACACCACTACACTCCAGCCTGGGCGACAGAGCGAGACTCCGTTTCAAAAAAAAAAAAAAAATGGTAGGGTAATCAACCACTTGTGTAAACATTTCTGTGGGTGACCTGACTGTGCTACTCTTTACTATAAATCTCTGAAATTTCAGAAACTGCAGTGGTTCAATGACCTCCCTCAATTCCCATGTGCAATTGATACATCCATAATACCACCTCACTGTGCATTTTGTGTCTTTGTCATCTTAGCAGTTTTCATTTGGATAAGGCCATTTAGGTTATGCCCTCCTGGGTCTTTCTGCCTATGTCTCTTCTTTGGTTTTAATTTTATTCCAATTTCCTGATTTCTTTAGCAGTTAATAAAATACAATATAAACTTGTATTTGTCTTGCATGAACAAACTTCCCTATCTACCATCTGCCATTTAGAAGGCCTTAGTGCTGTCTCTGCTAGAGACCTTGGCATTCTCTGTCACCCAGCAGAGACCTCAGCAGTCAAGAGATTAGGAAGGAAGCCACAACTTTGGGTTCCACATAACTCCCTTTCCACATGCTGTTGGCTGATTTTGCATCTTCCTTTGCCACCAGACCTAACTCCACCTCTCTCCACCAGCTGCGACGAGGCAGTCAGTCCCTGCAGCAGCTGTGTTTTTTTCTGAGAAATCAGATCAACTGGGAAACAGGAACCCCATTAGACACCATGTTTGAAGATGTCCCTTCCAGCAAAAGCAAAAGAGGCACACAGCTGCAAGGGTACCCGCTTGGGTTTTCTGAAGTATCAAGCTTTTTATTTGTCATTATGTAACATTCTCCTAGGGGATTCCACATTTTGCTATTGACTGCCTGGTGCTTGCTTTTAACTCTAGAAATTCTATCTGCATGTTACATGTTTCTCTTCCCCTGTGTTTTCCTCTAAACTATCACATTTCTTCTTCCTTTCTTCTCTACTCAATTTTCTCTTCTCTCTCCTCCAACTCCTCTCCTTTATCACTTGTTCCTATTTTTCTGGCACAAAAATACAGCAAATGTAATTTCCCCTGTCTTTCTTGGACATTTGTAATTTCTTTATTAAGCTTTTTTAGCTTAAAAACTGGATACATTGTTTTAAATCTAGAGGTATTTTACTTAAAAAGGCCTTTGGAAGGTTAAAAATATATTGAGCATGTTATTTGAAACTCAAACCAACATACTATTTAAAAAATAAATTTACCTCATATTTTCTGAATATTCAGACACTCTATAGTTGATGGTACTTTACCCTAATGGGTTTGTCAAAAAAACTTTGAACATTCACTTTCATGTATATATTATACATTCACCTATATATATGTATAGTCACATATATAAACATTCACCTATATACACACACACATATATATACACATTCACTGCCTGCCACACATACACATCTTCTGCGTTTCTCTTGAAAGCCCTTAAGATAGATAGCAGCTTCACATATATTAACATATAGATAGCACATTCACATATATAAACATTCACATATATATATACACACACGTATATATACATATTCACTGCATGCCACACATACACATCAACTGTATTTCTCTTGAAATCCCTTAAGATAGCAGCTTCTTTAGTGTATAAACTTGTAGCATATTTATATAATTCTAAATCATATATACACAATTTCATATCAGGAGTGCGTGTGTATATGTGTGTGTGTATGTTCAAGAATACTAGTGCCTAAGCTATTAGATTTCACCTTTATAAATAGTAGCCTCCCATGCAAAACCTAAATAAGCCAAGGAAGTTGACCCTCACAGAAAAGTGACTTTATGATAAGGGGATTTGGAGAAAGTCACATATAAAGTGAACTCTGTAGCAGATGATTAAAGAAAGAGATCCACAGTAGTGAAAATCTCCTTGCTAGGTTAAGAACCAAAAAGCTAGCTGCACACTTTACATCTGCTGTTCAACAGTACAAATTGTTGAATAAATGAATAATATTGTAAGTTTGAAAAAACCAACTGATTCTGTCAAGAAAAATGATACTGAAAATAGAGGGAATCAATAGCATCAAATGGAAATCTAGAAAATGATAGCCTGCTTTTGTCAAACATTTTACATTTTTGCCATAAATAAGGCTATTCATATTGATTCTTAGGTTTGAAGAGTAGTGAAGCAGATAGGAAGTAATTAAAAGCATAAATCTCAGAAACTTGGGAAGGTAATTCTCTGCTTTGCAGACAGAGCTGACAAAATGATGAACATTTTTGCTTCAATATGACAGAAATATAGCATGATTACAGGGAGCAGGGACATATCGTGCTAAAAGTTTCATTCAATAGCAACTGTTTAACAAGCTCATAACAAAGTTCAGTCATCTTTTTTGAAGCATATAGTAGTCACTTATTAAATGTAAACTTGTTTCCAAAGTAGCACTATAATATTATTTAAAAAGTCACAGCCTTTATCAGCATTACCTTATTATAAATGGATATTTGGATAATTTAGGATTGATATTAAGTTTGTCACTGAAAAAAAAGGAAAGACTAGGTTAAATGTGAAGTTTAAAAAAGTGATTGTGATGGATCACGAGGTCAGGAGATGGAGACCATCCTCGTTAACACGGTGAAACCCCGTCTCTACTAAACATACAAAAAATTAACCAGGCGTGGTGGCAGGTGCCTGTAGTCCCAGCTACTCAGGAGGCTAAGGCAGGAGAATGGCAGGAGCCCGGGTGGTGCAGCTTGCAGTGAGCCCGGATCGTGCCACTACACTCTAGCCTGAGCGACAGAGCAAGACTCTGTCTCAAAAAAAAAAAAGTGATTATGATGACTCATAAAGGTTCATCAAATCCTATTTTTAACTAATGAGGAAATAGATAATACACATCATTCAATTTTTTTGGCTTTTCTTTAAATACATAGATGTCTAACATGACATGTTATTTTAATTATTTATATGTGTTCAATGATATTCAGAATTGGTGATCAGCCTAATATGATGTTATGAAGAAAAGAAAATATGAACGTTACTAGGAAAGTACCAATACTCACCCTCACTTATCATAATACAGTCTCAACAGAAAATAATTAAGTATCCATGATTCACCATCAAAACTGCAAGCTTTGGTTCATTTCCATTAAATATTAGTTTGCTGATCAAACATTAATAACCACTTTAAAAATACTATGAGTTTTCTTTTTTCCTGTGTAAAATTCCTGTGTTAATAACTCTTTTAGTCAAAAGTAAAAGATTCCTGGAAGGATTTTTAAGTCATTTTGTCAGTGATCTTTCTCATCCAAAAGTTGTCTTGCCACTTGGGGGTTGGAAAAAGACTGTTGAGGGTTTGTGTATTTTCCTTCTTCGCTTGGTATGGATTTCTTTAGTGAAGATTGGTTGCAGAATCCTTAACAATAAGATGTTTCATTAGATATTTGTGGTTTTGGATTCTTCAGCTGAAAATGTATTCAACATACAATTAAAAACAGGTAGAATTGGAACACCTGTAGCCTTCCAAAACGATTAGTTGCTGGTTTTAAGTTTAAATTCAGGCTTTATTTAAGACATACTTGGTTTGCTGTAGCTTATCTTTTATTCAGTATGGTTGAGCAGGCAAGTGGCTATAATTTTTATAATTTAAGACAAAAACACAAGTGAAGCTGAATGGAACAAAAAAATAAGTTTACTACACTACTTTCAAGTAAGAGACCAATTTAATACCGTTTAGAACATTCTGCAGAAGAGATACCCTTTAGCTACTCTCATCTCTCAAGCAGCTCTTTAAATGAAGTGACAGCATTTTGCCGTGGAAGCCAGATAACTTTAGTTGTGGCGGGTCAGCATAAAGAGCAGTTTTTTGGGAAAGTCTGACTGACTGTAAGGAACTTTATGATATGTGGCTTGGGGATGGGGTGGAGGTGGAAACGGCATATGAAGAAGTATGACCTTAACCAATTTTAACATTTCAAGCTAAGAAGATGTTGTTGGCAAAATACTGTAGCTGGTTAACATGAGTTATTTAAGGAGAGTAAAAAAGCAGTGAACTTGAACAGAGAGTTAGGAAAAGAGAATCAAAGTAGTTCCTGCCTTGAAAGGAAGATCTGAGAAATACCCTCCTATACCTAACCAGCTAGGGAAATAAAACTAATACAATTATAAACACTGCTGAACTACATGATGTTAATACAGTAATATAAATTTAATTATAAATTTAGTAATGGAGACAGCACATGGGATAGAATAATCACACACATGGAAAGCTATCATTTGATTAATGCCTTCTCTTCTGCCAGGCCCTGTACTAGGTATTCTCTATATGTTATCTTTGTATTTGCACAAAGATTCCTGGTAGAGGTAAACTGAGAAAGACTTGAGAGATGGTCAGGATTTAAAGGAGAGGGAATTGAGGACATAAAATGTTAGAGCTAAATCGGGGCTTGTTGAGGATATGGGCTATGAATAGGCTGCAGGGGGCCAATGGACTCCCTAAAACTATGTAAAATTTTGTGTATCTGGAACCATGATCACTTAAGAGATGTGACTGAATCTTCCCTTCTCACAGGATGAATGTTCCACAGCTTCCTTTGGCAACATGTTCTAGGATTTAATCACTTTTAGTTATTAATACTCCATCTTACTTAAATCTTTTTTTTAAAAAATGAGAAGAAACCTTTGTCTTTATTTCTCTCACTTTAGTTCTGCATTCTAGGGCTCATAGAGAGCAAATGTTGGGTTCACTACTTAGAAAACAGATCAAGGACAAGGACCCCTGAGAATGTATGACCCTGTTAAGGCTCTTACTTTGGGGGCTGAGAATATGATTCAACTCATGAATTTGTGCTTCCTTCAAATTAGAAAATGTGTTTTAGTTCTAATAAATAATAATTTTCATTACTTTATCAGTTGTATACCTAACATATCTGACACTCTGATTGCAGGTAATTTTTAATACTCCCTCATCTCTAGGAAAAAGGCATTTTCAGAAATAATTGTGAAATTACATGACTAATAACAGTAGCCACAAAGAAACTCATAAACTTTTTTTTAAATTCAAGTTTGAATATAGTACTATGCCACTAAATATTACCGGTGCACAAAAGAGAAAAAGGTAAATAGTTAATCTTTGTGTTACATTAATGTATTTTATAAATGGAGAAAAACTTATATATTAGTCTATCACAGTAATGAATAATACCATTATGGTAACAAATAAGTGATTTTTAATACAATCAAAATTATACAATATAGAGTTTAGGTAACTATTAATTATACCACTGATGTAACATTTTCATTTATTTCTTATTTTTAAAGCACATAATAACTTTAAAAGAAGCATACATTTCCATTTTAATGCTACCAGCCAAAATCAGTAAAATATTTTATGTATGGGCTACAATTTATATTTACCAAATAAGTTAATACACCTTACAGTTGCCACTGTCTCACTTAAGTCTAAAACACAAAAATTCCAAGTAATCACAAAATGAAAGAATTGAAATTCTGAAGTTTTGTTTCTTTGCCTTTAAATTCACTATACTGTCGTTATTGATTTCAAAGCAACTATTAAATGCAAGAATCTGAGTGGCACAAGGTTTGCAAACTTGAACTGCGTCTAAAACAAGCTTGAAGGATTCCTCACCATTAGGAACTTACTCATACACTGAATGGATGTAGAGGAGTCACTGTGAATTGGAAGTTCCATCATGTAACTACAAGCTCTCTTTATTAACTTCCATGTAGTGAATTTAAAAATTTTGAAAAGCTCTCATTTTAAGCTTATATATGTATTATTAAAACTCAACTGCAACCACAGCAATTGTTTATTTAAAACTTAGACCAATAAAAAACTATTTTTCAGAGAAGACTAATTTATTATTCATTAAAAACTACCAGTATGTGATGATGATAAAAAGTAGCCTGATTTTTGGTCAGTTTTTTAATTGTTTTTTGAACAAATGCAAACCATATTTCCTGCACCTGAAGTGAACTGTCCCACAGCCCTATCTTCAGTATACCATTGACATTTGTTATTCAATTAGTAGGAATTCTAGTTCTGCTTTAAATACATGTTAGATATAGCACAGGAGATATGTAGTGCTAACTTTTAATCACCAAATAGTTTCCTTTTTATCTTCAATAATTCTCACTGAATGTTCTCTGAAAAGTAATTTTCATTATCTGTCAACTGTGAGCTTAAGGTGAATACTCAGTTTTTCCCTGGAAAGAAATAACATTCTATAATATGAGGGACAGCTATGGAACCCTTTTCTGTGATGATTTATTTTTATATGTCATGAATTTTTTTGGCCCTTTCTTATATCATTTAAGAGGAATGGAAAAGGCTAGATTCACTAAAGGAATAGTTAGGTTGTTATAGTTTTGTAATTTAAATTATTTAGGCCAACAAAATGTCCTATATACACTGCTAAACTAAAAATACTAACAATCTCTTTTTAAGACTTAAACATTTACACAGATAGTTATAGAAGGGGCTATTCATTAAAATCTGTAAATGCTGGGCAAATGACGAATGTCTGTATTTGTAAAATAGAATAGAATTACTGAATTTGCAGATGTAGATATAAAAATATAAAATTTGAATATGTGAGAGACATTCTTTGTAAGCTAGCTTTCTAGAGATTTAAACATTGAATAATTGTCTTTTGCATAAGTTTTCATTTTCATAAATGCAGTAAATTCTTATTAAATTGGACTACATTAATTAGGGATTTGTGATCATTCAGGTATAGGCAAATTGTACTTTTGTTGGACCAAATTATTTCTTCAAAGATAATGCAAATGATTGTGGCAAAGGAGGTTGAAGCATAGAGATTTAGAGTACCAGCAGAACCACTTTTTCAATCCTACTTAAGCACTCAAGGGCACTAATTAAAATACGAGCAATGATATGATACAAAAGAATTCCTACCAGGCACAGTAACTCCCATCTGTCTTCCCAACACTTTGGGAAGCTGAGACAGGAAGATCACTTGAGCCCAGCAGTTCCAGGCCAGCCTGGGCAACATGGCAAAACCCCATCTCTATAAAAAATACAAAAATTAGCGGAGCCCGGTGGCATGTAGTCCCAGCTACTTGGGAGGCTGAGGTGGGAAGATTGCTTTGAGCCCAGGAGGTCAAGGCTACAGTGAGCCATGATCACACCACTACACTGCAGGCTGGGTGGCAGAACAAGATCCTGTCTCAAAAAAAAAAAAAAAATATATATATATATATATATGTAGACATACACATACATATACACACACATCTATATATACATCATACACATATTTTAACAAACCATTTAAGAATCTTTGGATCTTTGGTAACAGTTGCATTTCTGCAAAAAATGTTCTACTTTTTGAACTTTTTTTTACCATTTCATTATGCCCTTTATCTAAAGTAGTCCACATGAATGAGCTTTTTCTGAAATTATGATCATTCAGTAATATCTAATACTATTGCCTTTTTTAAAGAAAATGAATATTTTTGTTACTTGGTTAACATTCTCTTTCAGGTGAAGTGTTTCACCAAGATAATATTTAGATTCACATTCCAAACCAAGCAAATATTGTTTTGAGGTCAAGTTATCCAGTTTAGTTATTTACACTGATCAAATTAGCTGAATGATCAATAAATCACTGGTTATGTGTTCTGACCTATTATGTGTCTATTTTGATGAATAAGTGATTGAACCATTGTATATAAGAATTATTTTCCAGATAATTGAGCCATTGGTCTGTTGTAAATCTGATCATTATATACTGAGACTAGTCAAGCAGCCAGACCCAAAACATCGTGCCAGTCAATGACCTTTGCTTCACTTCTGTACTTCCAGTAATAGTTGTATAGCCTATGTGATCAATTGGTGTAGCATGTGGCTATTTTTGGTAGGGGGTGTGCGTGTGTGTGTGTGTATGTGTGTGTGTCATCTAGGCAGAATTAACTCAGGAATCTGAGTAGGAGTAAGAGTAGTAAAAGGTGCTCATTTGGTTGTGGCCACTCTTAATACCAAAATTGTCAATGTTAGTCACCTAGCATCCTCAAAATCCAGGTTCCTAACCAGTCATGCCCCGCTCTGGGCTCCTGCCTCATTGCTTGACATGCTTCAGCCACAAGGGCTTTTATTTCCATAAATCTGCCAAGTTACTTTTGCCCCTGCCAGTTTTTGTCTAGTTCAAAACTCCTCTTTCGAGTCTCACCTTAAATGCCTCTTCTTCAGAGGAGGTTTTCTAGATTCCATATTCCAAACTAACTCCACTCGCAATAATAATTTGATAGCATTCTGTAAACTCTATGACATATATCAGTTAGTAAAAGTATCTCTAGGTAACTTTTATTTAATGTCTGTTCCCTACACACACACGATTGTTGTTGGTTCTGTAAGAACATAGACTGGGTCTGTTTTGTCCACTGCTGTCTACCTGGTGCCTAGCACAGTACATAAATATTTCTTGAATAAATAAATGATTCTAACAGGGATCTTTAACTTACGACAACCTAAGGAATCATTGAGAATTACTTAATCTGTTTTCTACAGTGAAAATTATATCTTATGTGGGTCACATAAGGTCATATTCCCAAGGCTGTTTTCATCTCCAGATCATCCACTCTAAGGAAATGAAGATCGTCTTTTACCAGAGTGCTTAACAGGGAAGAGTCTATTCTGTTTTGGATCTTCCACTATAAAGGCTGTTTGGACCTGGGTTTCTATCATGTTGGGGGGCCCTATGGTGTAGTGGTTAAGAGCCCAATCTTTTAATTCTGCATTTGAATCCAGGGTCTTCCATTTCTGGTAGTGTGATACTGAACAATTACTTAGCTTTCTGGAGTGTCTATAAACTCAGATTAATAATACTTACCTCAAATGATTTTATGAGAGTTAAATGAAGTACGGCATGTAAAGTGCTTACCTCTATGCCTGGTACATGGCAAATAATAAATGGTAGCTATTTGTCACTATTTTATTATTGAAGTCAGGGTCATTTTTATAATCTGACGTTGTGTTTATAGCCTTTTTGGCTGCCATGTTCTTTCTATGGCTCTGTATTCTTCAATTCTTTGACATTATGGGCAAGGTACTATAATTTTCCCTGAAGCAACAGACTAAACAAGCTATTTTACACAAACATGGCTACTTCTGCACTTGCAGTGCAGCATTATCAAACATTCTTCCAGGTCACGAGGACCTCATATTATTTCCCAGTAATTTCATGAGGTTGCTTTGAAATTACAGAAAAGTATTTTAGCACACTTAAGATGTTGTACATCCATAAAACCTTCTTTTTAACAGTTGTGTGTATTTTAAAATTATTTTTCCTTTGAAGTTTTTACTTCCCTTGTCCTCTGTGTCTTATTACCCTCTTGTTTATCCAGCTTATCTGGTGGCCCTTTTTCTATATTATGTGCTGACTTATAATCTTCATTCTACCTATTAAATTATAGCTATTTCTCAAGGTTCTTTCCTCAGATAGATTTTCTCCTCTCACTACTTAATTCCTCAGGAACCTCGTCCATTTCCAAAGTTTCATCTACCAGCCATCATCTTAGCAGATGATTTCCAAGTGGTTGTCTCCAGCCTTGGCCACTTTTCTCAACTGCCACTTACATTTTCAATCGTTTGTGGAACCCCTCCACTAAGTTTCTCATTAGCAGCTTAAAGGCCCAAACTAAGTCCTCATTTTTCTCTGCAAAATTTCCCCCAACCACCATAAATGCACCTTCCTGAAATTAGTTTTGACATTTGCCATATCATTTGGGTCTGAAAGTTTAAAGTCAACTCTAATTACTTTTTCTTCCTCTACCATTATTTGTGTTACAAGTAATAGTTTCTTTCTCCATTCACTTATTCGTTCGTTCATCCATGTAATCAGTATTTATCAAATGGCTACAATGCTCCAGTCAATGTGCTATGTGCAAGAAATAGAGTGAAGAACAAAAAGCTTACAGGTACAAGTATTAATGGAGGTTATTGTCTGGTGGAAGAAGACAGACATTAATCACATTATTATATCAATGTATAATTAACTTACATTTTGAGAAGTGCTATGAAGGGAAGAACCCAAGAGTTTGGATGTGATCTAGTCTGGAGGATCATGGAAGGCTTCCCAATGTTTGAACTGGATTCTGAAGGAAGAATAGGAGTTAAGTAGGGAAAGAGAAAAAGGATCATACTCCAGGCATGTGCAGAAGGAAAGCACTATCCTTACTATTCCGCCACACTGTCTTTCACTTTCTCAGAGAACAAAAAAGAGAAATGAAACAAAACTTGAGTTACGTAAGGGGTAAGCCATACAAGTGTTGAATATGATGATTTTAGATTTTAAACTAAAAACAGTGAAAAGGCATTGTGGATTTTTGGCAGAGAAATGGCATGATTATATTTATGTTTCAAAAATATCACTGTGGCTTCCAGGTGGAGAACAGATTGTGAGAGAGCAAAAGGGGCCTTTGTGTGGTCACTAAGTGGGCTTTGCAAGAGTTGAAACAAAAGATGATGGTAGTTTGAACCAAAATTGTTGTGGTAGAGATCTAAAGAATCAGCTTGAGTAGATAAATATTTAGGAGGTAAAATGTATTGGACTTGGTGATGGATTGCACGTGGGGGTAAAGGTAGAATGTGGCAATGAAGACACTCCCTGGATTTGGTTCTTTCCACAGATGCAGAGTATATTAGTCCATTCTCATGCTGCTATGAAGACATACCTGAGACTGGGTAATTTATGAAGAAAAGAGGATTAATCACCTAGTGGTTCTGCAGGCTGTGCAGGCTTCTGCTTCTGGGGAGGCCTCAGGAAACTTACAATCATGGCAGAAGGCAAAGGGGAAGCAAGCACATCTTCACATGGATGGCAGGAGAGAGAAAGAGAAAGGGGAGGTGTTACAGACTTTCAAACAACCAGATCTCATGAGAACTCTATCATAAGAACAGCAAAGGAGAAGTCCGCCCCCAAGATTCAATCACCTCCCATCAGACCCCTCCGCCAACACTGGAAATTACAATTCAACGTGAGATTTGGGTGGGGACAAAGAGCCAAACCCTATTATTCCTCCCCTGGGCCCTGACAAATCTCATCTCCTTCTCACATTCCAAAGCACAATCATGCCTTCCCAACAGTCTCCCGAAGTCCATAGTCTCACCTGAGACAAAGCAAGTCCCTTCCACCTATAAGCCTGTCAAATAAAAAACAAGTTAGTTATTTTTAAGATACAGTGGAGGTACAGGAATTGGATAAATGTTGCCATTCCAAAATGGAGTAATTGGCCAAAACACAAAGGGGCTATAGGCCCCACACAATTCCCAAATCCAGCAGGGCACTCAGGATCTAATGCCAATTTTGTATCATGACTGATAGCACAACTTTGGAAACAACCTATATATCCACCAATAAGGGATTATTGAATAAATTATTGTTCATTCGTATAAAAATTATTTATTTGCTCTTATTTTATTTTGTGGGTATATAGTAGGTGTACAAATTTATGAGGTACATGAGAAGTTTTGATATGGGCATGCAACGTGAAATAAGCACATTGTGGAGAATGGAGTAGCTATCCCCTTAAGCATTTATCCTTTGAGTTACAAACAATACGATTATACTTTTAAGTAATTTTAAAATGTACAATTAAGTTATTATTAACTATAGTCACCATATCAGGTTGTCAAACACTAGGTCTTATTCATTCTTTGTATTTTTTATTTTTGGTACCTATTAACCATCCCTCACCTCTCTCCCAGCTCCCCACTACCCTTCCCAGCCTCTGGCAACCATCCTTCTACTCTCTGTGTCCATGACTTCAATTGTTTTCATTTTTAGATTCCACAAATAAGTGATAACATGTGATGTTTGTCTTTCTGTGACTGCCTTATTTTACTTAACATAATCCATCCATGTTGTTCCAAATGACTGGGCCTCATTCTTTTTAATGACTGAATAGTACTGCATTGTGTATATGTCCCACATTTTCTTCACCCATTCATCAGTTGATGGACACTTACATTGCTCCCAAATCGTAGCTATTGTAAAGAGTGCTGCAACAAATGTAGGAGTGCAGATATCTCTATGATGTACTGATTTCCTTCCTTTGGGGTATATACCCAGCAATGGGATTGCTGGATCGTATGGTAGCTCAATTTTTAGTTTCTCAGTAGCCTGCAAACTGTTCTCCATAGTGGCTATACTAATTTGCATTCCCACCAACAGTGTACAAGGATTCCCTTTTCTCTACATCCTTACCAGCATTTGTTATTGCCTGTCTTTTGGATATAAGCCATTTTAACTGGGGTGAGATGCTATCTCATTATAATTTTGATTTGCATTTCTCTGATGATCAGTCATGTTGAGCACCTTTTCATATGCCTGTTTGCCATTTGTAAGTCTTCTTTTGAGAAATGTCTATTCAAATATTTTGCTTATTTTTTGGTTGGGTTATTTGATTTCTTCCTATAGAGTTGTTTGAGCTCCTTATGTATTCTAGTTATTAATCCCTTGTCAGATAGGTAGTTTGCAGATTTTTTATCCCATTCTATGGGTTATCTCTTCACTTTATTGATTGTTTTTTCTGTGCAGAAGGTTAACTTGATGTGATCCCATTTGTCCATTTTTGCTTTATTTGCCTGTGCTTGTGGGGTATTGTTCAACAAATCTTTGCCAAGACCAGTTTCCTGGAGATTTTCCCATTGTTAGTCTTGTAGCAGTTTTATAGTTTGAGGTCTTAGATTTAAGTGTTTAATCCATTTTTATTTCATTTGTATATGGCAAGAGATAGGGGTTTAGTTTCATTCTTTTGCATATGGATACCCAGTTTCCCCAACACCATTTATTGAAGAGATTCCCTTTTACCTGGTGTATGTTATTGGCACCTTTGTTAAAAATGAGTTCACTGAGGTGTCTGAGTTTGTTTCTGGGTTCTCTAGTCTGTCACATTAGTCTGTGTATCTGCTTTTATGCCAGTAACAGCTCTGTAGTATAATTTGAAGTCAGATAATGTGATTCCTCCGGTTTTGTTCTTTTGGCATAGGATGCCTTTGGTGATTCTGGGTCTTTTGTGATTCCATATAAATTTTAGGATAGTTTTTCTGTTATTTCTGTGAAAAATGTCATTGCATTGAATCTGTAGATTGCTTTGTGTAGTATGGACAATTTAATAATATTGATTCTTCCATTCCATGAACATGGAATATCCTTTCAATTTTTGTGTCCTTTTCAATTTTTTCCATCAATTTTACAGTTTTCTTTGTAAAGATCTTTCACTTCTTTGGTTAATTCTTAGATATTTAATTGTATGTGTGGCTACTGTAAATGGGATTACTTTTTTATTTCTTTTTCACATTGTTCACTGTTCACATATAAAAATGCTACAGATTTTTGTATGTTAATTTTGTATTCTGCAACTTTACTGAATTTTTTTTATCAGTTCTAATAGGTTTTTATGTGTGGAGTCTTTAAGTATTTACAAATATAATATAATATTATCTGCAAATAAGGATAATTTGACATTTTCCTTTCCAATTTGGAGGTCCTTTATATCTTTCTCTTGTCTAATCACTCTAGCTAGGACTTCAAGTACTATGTTAAATAACAGTGGTAACAGTGGGCATCTTTGTCATGTTCCAGATCCTAGAGGAAAGTTTCAGTTTCTCCCCATTCAGTATAATACTAGCTGTGGGTCTATAGTATATGGCTTTTATTATTAGGTATGTTCCTTCTATCCTCTGTTTTCTTTGGGTTTTTATCATGAAGGGATGTTGAATTTTTCAAATGCTTTTTTAGCATCTATTGAAATGATCATATCGTTCTAATCCTTCATCCTGTTGATATATCACATTGATTGATTTGTGTATGTCAAATCATCCTTGCATCCCAGGGATGAATCCCACTTGTCATGATGAATGATCTTTCTAATGTATTGTCTAATTCAGTTTCCAAGTATTTTATTGAGGATTTTTGTATTGATATACACCAGAGATATTTGCATGCAGTTTTTTGTGTTTTCTTTATGTCTTTGTAATATGTAATACTGGCCTTGTAGAAAGAGTTTGGAGTATTCCCTCCTCCTCTATTTTTTGAAATAATTTGAGTAGGATTAATATTGGTTCTTCCAATGTTTGGTAGAATCCATTAGTGAAGCTGTGAGATACCAGGCTTTTCTTTACTGGGGGGCTTTTTATTACAGTTTCTATCTCATTACTTGTTATTGGTCTTTTTAGGTTTGGGAGTTTTTCCTGGTTCAACATTAGTAGTTAGTATGTAAGAAATGTAAGAAGTATGTAGTATGTAAGAAGTATGTAAAAAATAATAATTTTTACATTTCTTCGAGATTTTCCAATTTATTGGTTTATAGTTTCTTATAGTAGCCACTGTAGCAGGACGAGCCACAGACAAAACTCCTCAGACACTGACTTAAAGAAGGAAGGGGTTTATTCAGCCAGGAGCATCAGCAAGACTCCTATCTCAAGAGCCTACTCGAGCCTACGAACGAGCACTTCCTGTCCCTTTTAAGTGCTCACAATTCTAAGGGGGTGCACATGAGAGGGTCGTGATCGATTGAGTAAGCAGTGGGTACGTGACTGGGGGCTGCATGCACTAGTAATTAGATCAGAACAAAACAGGATAGGGATTTTCACAGTGCTTTTCTATATAATGTCTGTAATCTATAGATAACATAACCGATTAGGTTAGGGGTCGATCTTTAAGTACCAGGCCCAGGGTGTGGCGCTGGGCTGTCTGCCTGTGGATTTCATTTCTGCCTTTTAGTTTTTACTTTTTCTTTCTTTGGAGGCAGAAATTGGGCATAAGACAATATGAGGGGTAGTCTTCTCCCTCCACTAAAGACCCTTTAAGTTTCTGCAGAATCAGTTGTAATGTCTCCTTTTTCATTTCTGATTTTACTTATTTGGATCTTCTGTCTTTTTTTCTTAGTATGGCTAAACATTTGTTAATTTTGTGTAACATTTTTCAAAGCCAAATTTTTGTTTCATTGATTTTTTGTATCTGTTTTTCATATCAATTTTATTTATTTCTGCTCTATTCTTTTTCTCTACAAAATTTGGGTTTAGTGCTCTTGCTTCTCTGTTTCTTTAAGATTCATCATTAGATTGTTTATTTGAAGTTTTTCTCTTTTTTGATGTAGGCACTTATAACTATAAACTTCTCTCTTAGTACTGCTTTTGCAGTATCCCATAGGTTTGGGTATGTTGTGTTTCCATTATCATTTGTTTCAAGAAATTTTTTCATTTCCTTCTTAATTTGTTCATTGAACCACTCATCATTCAGGAACATATTGCTTAATTTCCATATATTTGTATAGTTTCCAAAATTCCTTTTGTTATGAATTTCTAGTTTTATTCCATTGTGGTCAGAGAAGATGCTCGAAATTATTTCAATTTTTTTTGTTTGTTTTAATGCTTGCTATGAGTTGTTTTTTTTTTGTTTTGTTTTGTTTTTTGGGTTTTTTTTTTTTTTTTTTTTTTTTGGTCTGTTCTTGAGAATGATCTGTGTTGAGGAAAAGAATATGTATTCTACAGCCATTAGATTAAATGTTCTGTAAATATCTAATAGGTCCATTTGGTCTATATGTAGGCTTGTTGTATGTAGTTTTTTATGGTCTATTCTTGAGAATGAGCCATGTGTTGAGGAAAAGAATATGTATTCTACAGCCATTAGATTCAATGTTCTATAAATATCTAACAGGTCCATTTGGTCTATAGTATGGATTAAGTCTGATGTTTCTTTGTTGATTTTCTGTCTGAAAGATCAGCCCAGTGCTGAAAGTAGGGTATTGAAGTCTCCAGGTATTATTGTATCAGGGCCTCTCTCTTTAGCTCTAATAACATTTTCTTTATTTATCTGGGTGCTCCCATGTTGGATAATATAAAATTGTTATATTATTTTGCTGAATTGACCCCTTTATCACTATATAGTCTCTTACAGTTTTTGTCTTGAAATCTATTTTTTCTGATATAAGATATAGCAACTCCTACTACTTTTTTGGTTTCCATTAGTGTGGAATATCTTTTTACATCCCTTAATTTTCAATCTGTGTGTCTTTACAAGTGGTGTGTTTTTACAGCCAGCTGATCAATGGGTCTTGTTTCTTCATCCATTCAGCCAGTCTATGTCTTCTGATTGGAGAGTTTAGTGTATTTACATTCAATGTTATTGATAAGTAAGGACTTACTCCTGCCATTTTTGTTATTTATTTTCTGGTTGTTTTATGATCTTGTCTTCCTTCCTTCCTTCCTTCCTTCCTTCCTTCCTTCCTTCCTTCTTTCTTTCCTTTTTGTGTTCCTTTAGTGAAGGCAATTTTCTCTGGTGATATGATTTAGTTTCTTCCTTTTTATTTTTTTGTATATTCATTGTATTTTTCTTTTTTTGGTTTGAGTTTACCATTAGGTTTGCAAATAGTATCTTATAACCTATTATTTTAACCTGATGAGAACTTAACTCTATTTGCATAAACATACAAGCAAAAAAAAATTAATAAAAAACTTAATGTCTTAATTTATCCCCCCACTTTTTAACTTTTTGTTTCTATCTTATTGTACTATGTCTTGAAAAGTTGTTGTAACTGTTATTTTTCATTAATTCATTGCTAAGTCTTTCTACTTAGGCTAAGAGTAGTTTACATACCACAGTTATGGTGTTATCTTATTCTGTGTTTTTCTCTGTATTTACTGTTATAAGTGAGTTTTGTACCTTACATGATTATTTATTGTTCATCAATGTCCTTTTCTTTCTGATTGACATACTCTCTTTAGCATTTCTTACAGAATAGGTCTGATCTTGATGAAATACCTCAGTTTTTGTTTGTCTGGGAAAGTCTTTGTTCCTCTGTTTGTTTGTTTGTTTGTTTTTGAGATAGACTCTCACTCTGTTGCCCAGGCTGGAATGCAATGGTGTGAGCTCAGCTCACTGCAACCTCTGCCTCCCAGGTTCAAGTGATTCTTGTGCCTCAGCCTCTCAAGTAGCTGGGATTACAGCGTGCACCACCACACCCAGCTAATTTTTGTGTTTTCAGTAGAGACAAAATTTTGCCATGTTGGCCAGGCTGGTCTCGAACACCTGGCCTCAAGTGATCCATCTGCCTCAGCCTCCCAAAATGCTGAGATTACAGGCATGAGCCACCACTCCTGGCCTCTCCTTCACGTTTGAAGGATAGTTTTGTCAGATATACTATTCCAGGATAAAAGCTTTTTTTCCTTCAGTTCTATAAATATGTCATGCCACTCTTTCCTAGCCTTTAATATTTCCACTGAAAAGTCTGCTGGCAGATGTATTGGAGCTCTGTTGTATGTGATTTGTTTATTTTCTCTTGTTGCTTTTAGAATCTTTTCTTTATTTTTAACCTTTGGGGCTTTGATTATTAAGTACCTTGAGGTAGCCTTTTTGGGTTAAATCTACTTGGTGTTCTAAACCTTCTTGTACTTGGATATTGATATCTTTCTCTATGTTTGGGAAATTCTCTGTTACTATGTCTTTGCATAAACTTTCTATCCCTATCTCTTTTTCTACCTCCTCTTTAAGGCCAATAACTCTTAGATTTGCCCATTCAAGGCTTTGTTTTTAGATCCTGTAGATATACTTCATTGTTTTTTTTTTTTTTTTCTTTTTTCTGTTGTCTCTTCTCTCCATGTATTTTCAAATAGCCTGTTTCCAAGCTCACTAGTTCTTCTGCTTCATCAATTCTGCTATTAAAGAAATCTGAGGAATTCTTCAGGATGTCAGTTGCATTTTTCAGCTCCAGAATTTCTGCTTGATTCTTTTTAATTATTTCAATCTCTTTGTTAAATTTATCTAATATAATTCTGAATTCCTTCTCTGTGTTACCTTGAATTTCTTTATGTTTCCTCAACACAGTTATTTTGAATTCTCTGTCTGAAACTGTTTTTCTAGGATTGGTGCCTGATGTCTTATTTAGTTCATTTGGTGAAGTCATAGTTTCCTGGATAGTGTTGATGCTAGTAGATGTTCTTTGGGCATTGAAGAGTTAGGTATTTAGGTAGTCTTCACTGTCTGGGCTTATTTGTAGCCGTCCTTCTTGGGAAGGCTTTGCAGATATTTGAGAGGACTTGGGTATTGTGATCTAAGCTGTATCTGCTTCAGGGTCACCCCAATCCATGTAACGCTGTGGTACTTGCAGACTCACAGAGGCATCACCTTGATGGTCTTGGACAGGATCTGGGAAAATTCTCTGGATTACCAAGCAGAGACTTGTCCTTTTCCCTTAATTTCTCTCAAACATATAGAATCTCTCTCCATTCTAAGCCACCTAAAGCTGGGAGATAGAGTGACAAGCACCCCTGTGGCCACTACCACTATGACTGTGCTGGGTGAGACCTAAAGCCAGCACAGCACTGGGTCTCACCCAAGGCCTGTTGCAACCACTCCATGGCTACTGCCTATGTTCACTCAAGGCCCTGGGATTTTACAATAAGCAGGTGGCAAAGCCAACCAGGCCGGTTTTCTTCCGTTTAGGGCAATGAGGTCGCCCAGTTCCCAAGTGGGTCCAGAAGTGCCATCTGTCAGTTGGGTACTAGAGTAAAAAACCTTAGAAGTCTACCTGGTGTTCTGTTGTATTGAGGCTGAGCTGGCACTCAAACCACAAAATACAGTTCTTCCTTCCCATTTCCAAAAGCAGAGCAGCCTTACCTCATAGCCACCACCACCTCAGATGAAGAGGGGTACTGCCAGATTTCTGTGAATGTTCCCTTAATGCCCAGGGTCTCTTAAGTCAGCTTGTCATGAATGCTGCCTGGCCTGGGACTCACCCTTAAAGGCAGTGGGCTCCCCCTCTGGCACAAGGCAGGTCCAGAAATGCTATCCAAGAGTCCAGTCCTGGATCTGGGGACCCCAAGAGTACACTTGGTGCTCTACCCCTCTGTGGCCATGCTGATACCTAAGGTGCAAGACAAAGTCCCCTTTACTTTTCCCTCTGCTTTTCTCAAGCAGAAGGAGTTTTGCCCTGTAGCTACCACACAATAATAAAATAAATGTACATAACTGCTTTAAAAAATTAGAAAACTTTTTAATTACTCATATGAAATATCTCTAAAGCCTGTTGCTAAATAGAAAAGGCAAAGTGCAGAACAGCATATGTAATGTGTAGTCACTTGTGTACAAATAAAAGAAAGAAAAAATACACATAAATGTATACATTTGCTTGATAGGCATGTAAACAATCCCTGGCAGGATACACAAGAAAGTGTTAACAACTGGTTGCTGAATCTAAGAGGTAACTTTTCTCTGCTTATTTTTTTTATACTTTTAACTGTATGATTGTTTTACCTAGATCTTAAAAAATGCAATTTAAATTTAAAAGAAACAAAAGTAATTGCTAGCTAGCTGAACATAAAATTCCATCGAAATGATGGATGATTTATGTCCAAAAATTGCAGATATGTGAAAAATTATAAATGTCAGTTAAGAAAATTATGTTTCTGAAGCCTTTCTGATTGGTCAGTGGAATTTAATTTTGAACCTTTTTCATCTCTTTCCTGGATGAGCCTCCTTTGCCTCACCCCCAGCCTCTCCACTGTACACACACAGTTGGTTCTCCATACAGCAACCAATGCGATCCTTTAATAAATGGAAGCCAAATGAGGTTTCTCTTCTGATTTAAAACACTCCTGTGACTCTGCATCTACTCAGAATAAAAATCAAAATCCTTACAATGGATATTTGGTGTTCCCTGAACCTGAAGTACTCTTCTCGCAGATATCTACCTGGTTAACTCCCTTACTTCATTCAGGTCTCTGTGAAAATGCCCGCTCAACAGAGTTACCTTGATACTTAAAATGGCACATTACACCATAGTCTACCCCTTACTTGTCTTTATTTTTTATAGCACTATATAACATATTCATAGGTGTATCACTTATCCATTAATACTAATATATATATAAATTTATAATTTCTTATCTATGTCCCCATATTAGAACACAAGTTTCAATAGACCTGTATTCCACAACACTTAGAATAATGCCTAGAATATAATACGTGTTCGATAGATATTTGTTGTATTAAAGAATGGATGGACCCTCAGTGTTACGTTCCTCCTTTTAGAATGTTTTTTTCCCTCTGCTATATATATATATATATATATATATATACACACACACACACACACACACACAAACCTACATATATATACACATGCCATATACATGCCATATGTACACATATACATGCCGTATACCTATATATGTTATTCACTTTTGTTATCCTCTACACAAGATTATAAGCTCCTAGAAGTCACAAACCATGTCTTCTGAAACACCTATTACATGATACATAATAAAACATTGCTAAATTGAGTTGAATTAAAACAATTCACAGTGATGATACCATATATGTATGACTTTTGTTATGACTACTGTTAGTGAGTAGAACTTTTAGACAATATCACACAGAATCAGAAAGTGGAAACCCACTAGCATTTGCTGATTATATTAAAATATTTTAGATTTTATCAGTGAATCAAAGTTATAGATATTATTATTTTTGTTTTGCCTCCAGCAGACCAATCTCTTATATGTGAGGAAGGTTGACCCAATTAATTTTGAATGAAAACTTCTAGTTTAATCTGGAACTTCAGTATAGAAACAACCTTAGCATGACTCAGATGAGCTAAGTGACTACTAAAGATGTGTTTTCATTATTTTCTCTTAGTTATATTGTGTTTTGAGGGTATCTGTTATTAATCTTCACATTTACATATTCTACTTAATTTTTAATTATAAGATGTCTTCTAGGTTTAGTAATTGGTTTAGGGTTTTGGAGAATGAATTTTACAAAAACCTGTTTTGTGAAACAGGTTTTCAAATGAGTAATGATAAGTAAATAACATATTAAACATCTATAAAATATTATTAATGCTATTCTTCAACCAATTCTCAGAGTATTGAACTTTCAAAGTTACTTTGCCACTTTCATCTACTTTAAGGATACTATTTGTCAAACAAAAGGAGACCCAATGCAAATTCTAATTTTAGATTTATTGTGTATTATTTATGTAAATTTCCTTAATGTGGAAATCAAAGTAAGTGTAATACCTTCTGGACTGATTAAAAATTAATGTGTGGAAGCCTGGGAGCCTAATTTAAAAGACCATCAGAAGGCTTGAATCAGTTAGCTATAGAGTCACAGCTTTAATGCATAAACTTGAATTATATTGCATTACTTATCATTGAGTAACAAAAATTGCCCTTATGAAGCACACAATGGCAGTCTGTTTTCCCGCTGAAAGATAGCAACACTCTCAAACACATTAGCAACTTGGGATATAACTGTGAAAACACTATAAACTCTGAAATATCCTCCTTTATATGTCAAGGTAGCTGAGAATTATCAACTAAGATTTCCCAGTTTAATATAAGATGTGAAATTAATTTGAGAGAGATGGGTGATTTCTATTTTTAAATACTTTTGGGAAAATCATAAAATAAATAATTCAAAAATAGTAAGTAGTTATTAACAAATTATAATATTATAATATTTTGTGTCATATTATAAAATAAAAGATGGCCAGGCATGGTGTTGCACACCTGAAATCTTAGCAATTTGGGAGGGCAAGGCAGTAGGATCACTTGAGACCAGGAGTTTAAGGCCAGCCTGAGCAATATACCAAGACGTCACCTCTCCAAAAAATTTTTAAAAACTAGCCAGGAATGGTGGCATGTACCTGTAGTCCCAGCTACTTGGGAGGCTAAAGCAGGAGGACAGTGTGAGCCCAGGAGTTTGAGGTTGCAGCAAGCTATGATGGCCCCTCTGCACTGCAAGCTGGGTGACAGAGTGAGACCCTGTCTCTAAATAAATAAATAAGCAAATGAAAAATAAAAGATATTATCCATGTGTTTTATTAAATCTCTAAAGTTCAGAACTTCTAAAAGATGAGGTCCCTATATACATAATTCTTTGAGAAAATTAGATATTTTTACAAATTATAATGGTTCCCGTTATTTCATATTTAAAATTATGTTAGTAGACAGAGAACTCATTTTCTCACTCTGGTATAACAAAGAATATAGTTTATCAAGTGCATTATTCATGAAGTTTGTGATTTGCCTCCTCTTATGATTTGAGAGAGTGGCTAAAGGCATGCTTTGCCAGGTTTCATTTACTTCATGTGGCCTCCCTTAAACTCTAGTGCATATACTAAGAGTTTACATATACATTTATCATTAAATTGACTCAGATATTGATACCAATCCAGAAGGTGAAGTAAATATACCTTTTAGAAATTCTAAAATTGTTATATAATTTAAATGGAGAGTTAAGCAGTCTTACTTTCTTAAGCAAGATATTTCTTGATGAATTCTTAAATAAATTGTGATGATGTTAAATTGTGACATTAAATAAAAATCATTTTATTACTCATTACCTATGTTGAAAAATTCATATAAACCTACTTCCATTAGGTTGGTGAGAGAAACATCTTTTTCAAACTAAAATCTCTAAAATGTACAGTATTCATTCATAGAATTAAGGAACTACTCATCTAAGATTAACTTTACCTTGGTAAATATATAATAAACTTATTTATAAAAGAAGATAATTTTAAATTGTGGCCTGATTTGAAATACGGGAGAGAACTAGAGGAGAGAGAGAGTGCAGAACTGAACAAATGAAAAGATTTGTGTTCAGATCACAGTTGATACAGCCAACCTTAAATAATTGTCTCTCTTATGCCCTGTGCTACTCACCCCTAAACTAGTAACATAGAGTGTCAGTGAATATCCAGGGGAAGAAATGTAGATTGCTGGGAATCATCTAAAATTAATAATCTGCCTTCCAGTAATTGAAATATAAAACTTGGAAAATGAGATAAAATTTTATTCACTTGAAACTCCATTATAAGAAATCATTTTATTTATTTTTTAAAAGCACTTTTTTTTTACTATATTCCAGCTGATTTTTAACTCAAACTGCAGCATCTTTCTAATTCATCATGTAAATTCTGTCATAGTTATTTGGTCCATTTAACTTCTGTATATTTCTGTGTGTAAGTAATTCCACCAATGAATCATGGGCAAGAAACATGAGCATCAAGACTCTTCGCTGACAAATAAGCAATTTGAAAAATTAATTTCAAGCCCTCTAAAGATCTTAGCATTTTAAGAAATGAATTTTGCCTACATTGAAAATTTTTGATAATGTGATTGAACATACGTGTGTGTGTGTGTTTGTGTATGTAATGCTCATATATTCAAATAGTGGTATTTTAAAGCAGCTGTAACGCAAGAACTGTAATTCTATCTTATAATATTTGAGAGAATCTAAATTGGGCCCAAAGAGAATTAGCAGTCTGGAGTACATATCATTTTCTTCTTAGAAAGCAACCACTTTCACTTTAGTAACGTAGAAATATTTAGAGTTGATGGGGTTTTTTACATGTATATTATAAAGTCAGTGAATATAGAATGTCATAGGTACGACTCTGGCCTGGCACAACCCAGAAGATACTACTAATGTTGAAATATATGTGAATAGTGCCCTGCAGAGTTATGTAATGTGATGGCCCTAGACAGGCCATAGCAACTGGTAGTGTTTCACTAGATATAAATTAGCAATTAGCAAAGACATTGTCTTTTTGAGCTAAAAGGCTCGTAATAGTTATAATTTTGTCTGGACTTTGTTTTCAAGAGATCCCAATAGATGAGAATTGAATGAAGTGAATATCAAAGCCCAAAGTATGTCATTACTGATATTGCAGGCCTTACAATTGCAAACATCAGCAGAAAATCTTACTAGCAATCTTTGGATAAGTAAGCCTTTCTCTTGGGTATAGCTTATACTTCCTGTATTGTACCTTTGTCTCTGAGAGTGTGTGATCTTATGAATGCAACAAGTATATGCCAAAAGCATTGTAATAGTAAAACCAGTTTTATCTTGAAACAATGATTTAAGTAATTATTGAACTATTACTCAGTAAACTTTAGTTTCTTAGTATGTTTAACTATAGCATTTTAAGTGTCTTGCTTTTGTCTCAAATAATTATTAAAGATTCAATATCAATTACTTAATTAATTTAATGTAAGATTTTAGTTTGGAGCAGAGGATAAAATTTGTGATGTAAGAGCAGCATCTTACATCATAATCATTTTCTATACAACATGCCTACAAATAGAATATTTGATTTTTAATTGAAAACACTATGATATGTTTCTGTGGTACAGGGAACCATCATTTTCAAGGTAGTACAACGTAGCAACCTTTCCCTGTTGTTCCCTTTATATCTCTATTCTAGTGAAACTGAAAAGTGTACGTGCCCAGGAAACACTATATAATACACAGGACTCAGTGCCCTGGCACGTTTTTTTCCCTTTGCCCATAATACCTTCATCTCCATTCTGCCACTCCAGAGCCCTGCCCTTGCAGCAGAACTCAGCTCTGATACCCTCTTTTCATGGAGCTTCCTTGATTTCTTCAGTCTGAAGAGATTTACCTCTCCCCTGACTCTCATATTCTTTGTTTCTTGGTACCTCCCATTTTACAGTTCTGCCTTCTGCTTTGGATTGTAGTTATTTGTATGCTTGTCTTTTCTTCCAACCACGATTCTGGCAAGTAGGGGTCTTTGTTTTTAATCTTTTACAATATCTAGACCATGGCAGGTACTAAATAATTTTTTGCAGAATAAATCATCAGGTTTCCCCTTTGTTAGTTTAGCCTGTTTTATGGTAGTTCATCTGACATATGTTTTATTTGGCATTTTAGTATATTGGGTTTTCCTGATAATTAGCTGACCTCTGCTATTTCCCTTATAACCCTGCTTAACACATTGAAATCTAAGGTCTCAGGAAAAAAACAGATGCCAGTAGTTTTAATTATGCACTTTCTTTAATTAAGGGAACAGTTCTAATTACTTTTTAAAATGCAAAAAAAGGTTGGTTCTATTGGTAAATAGATAGGCAAGTACTTTCTCCAGGGCCATTTTCTTTCCCCAGTCACTTTGTGAGTTTGTCCTTGGACTGTATTTTCCATACAAAGTGAGCACAGTTTAATGTCCTCATTCAAGTTCCTAGCCATCTCTCTGAAGTCCAAATTAGAAATAAGGTAAAAATCAGGCTGGGCGCGGTGGCTCTCACCTGTAATCTCAGCACTTTGGAAGGCCGAAGTGGGAGGATCAAGAGGTCAGGAGATAGAGACCAGCCTGGCCAACAGGGTGAAACCCCGTCTCTACTAAAATACAAAAAATTAGCTGGACATGTTGGCGCACGCCTGTAGTCCCAGCTACTCAGGAGGCTGAAGCAGGGGAATCACTTGAACCCGGGGAGGAGAGGTTGCAGTGAGGCCAAGATTGTGCCACCGCACTCCAGCCTGGTGACAGAGCGAGGCTCTGTCTCAAAAAAAAAAAAAAAAGAAAAGAAAAGAAATAAATAAGATAAAAATCAGAAATGAGAACACAGTGAATTTTAGAAGTTTTTGGGTTACATTTTTGTTTTTGAAGCATTAAGTCATCTCATTCTTTATCTTTTTTGTTTGGACCAATGGGTTTCTAAGAAATGTAAAGGATTTGAGAAAGTGAAGAGCTTTAGCAACAAAAGTTATTAATGGAAGAAAACATTCCAAGTTGTCATTTCCTATGAAAGCTATTCTTCTATCAGTGGGTGGTCAGGTAATTACCAGAGTGGCCTTCAGAGAAGAACCTATATGCTGATGAATTCTTATGTGAAGGTCAGTGTAGTGGTTTGGGCGACTCTTGCTAATTCTGGCAATTCTTGTGAAGAGGTTTCTTTGTTCACCGCCAGTTAGGGGCACAGCAGCACTTTAGGAGGGGAAGCAGAATGCAAGCCATTAGTGCTAGACAAGCATGTGTCTGCTAATTACTCATTGGGTGTAAAATAAGTGAGCTTGGCCCACCTAGTCTCTTAGAAGTGACACAAGAGCCATTGTTGATGGGCTTGATGTGTGTTGCCTAGTTCATGGGTTTTGTGGCACCTGTCCTTGTTTCTTTCACTCCTCAAGTAAGAAGGCTCCTAGATAATGAAGTCAGGTTAATCTTTTGCTACTTAACAGTGTCTCAGTTTCACTTGAAGATTTGCCCAGCATTTAGAAGCTGTTGACACTGCCTCAGACACAGTACTAGGGATAGCAAAGTGCCACTACTAAGAATACCACAGGAGAATGGGAAAGATGCCAAATATAAGGAAGTGGCACTTGCCATTCTGTCTTTATTTCACAGTCTTCCACTCCATTTTTCCCAAACAACAGTCAATAGAAGCTAAAAAGCCTTGTTGCACTTTTCTCCCTGGCTCTGAACTCAAAGCAGAAGTGAATCATGGCTATGGAGAGTTTTTTCCATCTTGGCCAGTGAAGTGTCATTTAGCTGGATCCTTATCCCAAGTGTTAATTGACGCTGTTAACTTTTGACACGGATGCCAAGAAATAGTAATGAGGAAATGACACTGTTTATCTTGCACTTGGAGGTTTTATTTAGAGAACCATATGTTTCTTTAGCCAAAGGGCACTAAAGTAACGCTGAACTATTTAGTGTACTGCGAAAGATGAGTTTTTAGCAGGTCTCCTGATACCTTGTAGAAATTGTTATATATTTAAAAAGCGGAACTTTTTGTTGTTGTTGTTTGTTTGAGACGAAGTCTCACTCTGTTGCCCAGGTCAGAGTGCAATGGCACAGTCAGGGCTCACTACAGCCTCGACTTTCCAGGCTCAAGTGATCCATCTGCCTCCTCCCCACAAGAAGCTGGGACTACAGGCATGTGCCACCATGTTCAGCTAATTTTTTTGAATTTTGGTAGAAACAAGGTCTCGAGATGTTGCCCAAGCTGGTCTCAAACTCCTAAGCTCAAGCTGTACTCCCTCCTGGGCCTCCCAAAGTGCTGGAGTTTCAGGCGCTGCACCTGGCCTAAAAGTGGAACTTTCTTTACTCAACAGAAGGATCAGACCTGGTGTTTAATGTTAGCATATTTCCCATGAATTAAGTATGTATTTCCTACTCATAGAAATTTCTATAGGATTGAGTTATAATCTTCTCTGAGTAATTAAAAGCAGCATGGTATCTTTGTGTATATTTTTTACTTCTAATAAAATTATAACTTAGTTAACTTAGTGCAGGTAGGTATATGTATAATGTGGCTATATAATTAAATAGGGATATGCATGTAAGATTAGTGCAGGTAGGTATATGTATAATGTGGCTATATAATTAAATAGGGATATGCATGTAAGCATTTTATATCTACCATGGCTTCTCCACCCACCTGTGTGACTTTTTATAAGTTATTTAACTTCTCTATGCCCAGTTTCCCATTTGTAAAGTGCTGGCCAGTAATGCCTATTTCATAGGATATTATAAGGATTAAATGAGTTAGAATATGTAATGCATTTAGAATTGTGCCTGAAACAGTAAGCTCAGTAATATTAATCATTATTATTATATTACGTTATCAATTTTTAATTTTTATTTGCATATTTTCTTAATGTATAACTACCAAACTATATTAGTTGGATTCAAACATTCTTGGTTGGTAATAAAGGCCCTAAAATAATGTTACACTTTTCTCCCCCTGTGGGACTTTTTTCCAGCTTGACAGAACAACATAAGAAGTCCTTGAGCAAACCAAGCAAGAGCAATGTCAAGTCAATGAAAATCTAAAAAGATATGTATGAAAAGATATTCAGGAAGTTAGGGACTATGTATAGTCAGCACAAGGCTATAGACTTTGGGTGATCTGGGTTATATGCTAGGGAAATCACTAAAATGCCCAAAACCTATCCTTAGAGTACACTACTAGCAAAGCAATGTTTTTCCCCAACCACCTCCCACCCTACAAGAAATAACACAGCAGAATCAAGGTACACTGAAAAACAGACTGTGGCATGAATCTATCACCAAGCTTCCATTTAAATGGGAGAGCAAATATATGGATATGATGATTAACTCACTGCATGACCCTTAACACTTGTGATTGTATCATCTATAATATTTGGCATGAACAAATTCATCATCATCATTTATGAGCTTAGGATAAAGTAAACTTATCTCCCACCAAGATCTGGAAGTAATGCTGGCATTGAAATGGTGCTCACCATTACCAGTTCTGCTGAACTAGCTATGGCTGGATGTCTGAAGATAGCAAAGCAACGTGTCCTGGTGAAACAAGCAGGAAAGTCAGAAGAAACACTCCAACAACACACAATAATCAACCTTAGATGGCTTAGTCTAATCATGGCATGTTAGAAGAGTGCTTTGTCTCTGGTAGTTAGTAGTGAAATGGTTCCACTTAAGCAAAGGGCAGAAGGAGGACTGATAATAACCAAGTCTTCAAGAAATCAATGATATTATTATAACAGGGACTTTATTATAGCCATACTCTCCACCAATGATTTTACCAGAAGAATCATATATTCTCTCTGCTGCCTTCCTTTCTGTGTCATCTCTTTTCTCTCATATTCAGTCCAACAAACATGTAATAAATAGCTGTTGCAGAAGTCTTCCCCATTTGGAATTTGTGTGTATCATCAGGCCTCTGCTTGAGAATCTCACCTCAGTGGTGACCTCCTCTACATAACTACACATCTAGTTTCCTTGACTCATGTTGATGATGTTCCACCAAGAGGCCCATGTAAGCACCACTCCAGCCATGGCCCTCGCTGTTCCAGCACTCTAGTGTCAGTCCTTGCCTTAGGCCTGCATCTTCCAACCAGAAATGTACTCTTCTCTACCAGTATATATGGACCCCTTTCCTCAAATCTCAAATCAAAAGTTACCCATTTTAGGAAGTCTTCATTAATGCCGCTCCTCTCTGGTCCATTGTTTGTTGTCCTGTATCGCCCATAGCATGCATCTTTTGCTGTTTTAGCTCACCCTTGTATATGGATAGCTCTCCATTGTACTTGTTACCTCAGGTATGTGTGAAACCTCATTGGACCCTAAGGACAGAGACCCATTCTGTCCACTATCACTTCCAACTACCTACCTACACACACACTTATCACCTGTATTCTGCTTGTTGAGGAGAATGAGTGGATAGGTTCATTTAATCCTCTTCAAACACATACAAGTATATAAAGAAAACTGATGTCTTTTAAAGTTGTTATTTCTTTAGAAATCCTCTAACAAAAGTTCATCTTGCTTTGCATAAGATTTATCATCCATTTCACTTTTATAACTAAGCTAATATACCATTTATGTTTAGTTTTGTTTCTTTTCATTATATACATGTTTATATTTTTTCAGAGTCTTTTCAAAATTCAAGTGAATATACTTAGATTCTTTTGTTAACATATATATTAATACTAGATACCAATAAGAGAAAAGCCTTAGTGTTTAGGCAGAGGAGAATTTTCCGAATGTCAGTAAGTTGATTAAATGTTTTCAAGGCTTGTTGTAATTTGTTTTTGTGTTTTGTCTTGCTCTTTCTTTTTCCTTTTGATCTAGTACTGAAGTTACCGTTCTACATATGCTTTGTGTATAAATTAATTTAACACTAACCACTTAGACTTCAGAATCACATCTGAGATCAGAAACAAGGGTTTGTTACTACCTCCTTTGTGGCTTATATTATCCGTTCTTATAACTGGAGTCATCAAAATGATACATGAAGTGCATGTAGATCTTACCAAAAAATTCAGTGTCATTTTCACTCAGTAGCACCTATTAACATGTTTCGTCACACCAGTTGGTCTCAGAGCAGAGCTCAGAATAAAGCAGACATGTGGCAAACAGAATTTTAGTTGAAGGGAAATGACTGTGAAAGGTCATACCCACAGGCATGGGTAGGACACTCAAAGCCACTGCTGCCAGCCAATGTTTGAAAAGTACCCCCAGTGGGCAATGGTGGGAGGGCACTGAAGACAAAGCTCACCTTCGTCACAGTTTTGCCCTAATCCTTTTGTCCACTCATGTAATGTCTGGTTTTTTTAAAGATGCAGGTCCTTTGTATTGTATAGGAGGTTTCGATATGCTATACCCTCTTAGGAACTGGTCTACCATTTCATGAAGTGCCAAAAACATAGTCAGGTACTGAGTTGTAAACGTCTGTGGTGCCTATGATCGAATGTATTTTTTTCCTGCATGATCATCCACTGTGGTGTTTGTAATTAGCAAAAAATGAGCCTGATTTGTTCTCCTTTGTAGAGCCAGGCCGAGGCCCACTACAAAGGAAGTAAACATGCCAAGAAGGTCAAAGCACTAGAGGCAACGAAAAATAAACCCAAAATGGTTTCTTCCAAGGACAGCGCAAAGGCTAATCCCAGCTGCTCCATCACTCCAATCACAGGCAACAACTCTGACAAATCAGGTCAATGACACTTTTTGTTCTTTACATTCTTTGTGTTTCTCCTGTTCACCTGCCCTGACCCCATTTTCCTGCCCTCAGTTGTTGCATGTTACTCTCCATGATTTGTTTTTGTGATATTAATATGTTTTCTTCACGGGAAGGATTATATGTTTGCACGGAACTTAAGCATTTGATATGTTTCCATTCCATGTTATTAAATATATACGTTTAAATATATATGTGTATATGTAAATATATATATGTATATATGCATGAAAATGAGTAGAAACTACTTGATCACAACGTGTTTAGACTAAAATCAGGAAATAGATCTAAAATACCTAGTTTATTACTTCTTTCTATTTATTTTATGTTTGTTTTTTACTATAGACTTTTTTAGTGAAGGACTCCTTAAACTTGTTTACTAATAGATATTTTTATGTTCTCTTACCTCAGTAAAAATGAATTGAGGAGCCAAAGGGGGGAACTTTCTGAGAGAGTGGCATTACTAAATGAATCTGGAAATGTGCTTAGTAATAAAAGATGATGCTTTTTGAAGATCTTCCGAGTTCCCCTCAAAGTTACAAATGGACTTACATATTTTAAGGGAATGATTTCCAACGTATGAACTGATTAACAGAAGACCTTCATATATAAATGGAAATGGGTTACTAGGTGAAATGCCTCTGAAGAAGAGACTATATTTCATAGTCCCAGTGAATCGGTAGAATCTCTGAGTAGGTTCTTTCAGTGGAAAGAGAAAAAAAATCATTTTTGTAGCATGGATACCATGAAATTGAATGTTTAATAGGCTTCCACAATGTCACATCTGCCCCTCTGCGCCCATGATGGATATGTCATCTTGTTTCAGTGACTCTTTGAAGAACAGTCTCTGTTAAAGGAGACTAAGAGAAAATGTCCCTTTCTCTTATGTTTGATGCTCTCTTTAGGGGCCTCCCTTTTGTGGGAAACACACATTTCTGATTCTCTTCTACTTCTCAGATCATTGGAGAATGTTAGAAGGAGACTTTAGACTGCTTTCCCATGGCTTTTGGAGAAGATCCATTACTGTAAAAGGAAGATTCAGAAAACCTGTTCAAACAAAGAGACTATGGAAAAGGGGACCGTTATTGATTAGGCCCTGTAGATGCTGGCTCCAAAAGCCCTTTAGCCTAGAAGGGTTGGGCTAAGCTAAATTTGTTAATAAAGACTTTTTGTTCTTTGTACAATAGGATCACTAAATCATGTTAACTGATGAACAGATATAGTCATAAATGCCAGATTATTACAGAGCACATCTCCCTCTCTAAAGAACAAAGCCTTCTTACATATATTATATAATTAGTCTTTAATCAATATCTATCAGGTATAATATCAAATATTATCTCTATTTTTCAAAATTGCAAACTGGTGAGATACACAATGTGGCAGTTATTTACTGGAGGCTACCCAGTGTTTGGAAGAGCAGGAGTCTGCTGACTTCTTGCCTGGTTTCGTTTAATGCAGGATATCACCGCCTCTATGGAACAATACTCTGCAAAAGTTTTGTTACCTAAATTATGCTCTTTACGTTCCAGCAAAAAATATAAGTAAAATGATAAAACAATGGAGGTTAGTGTCACTTTCAGCTACTAGAACAGTTGGTAGGTACCATACATGTTACAACGTTGCTACTGAGTGAGCTCAGTGTTCCACTTAAGTTATATTATTATTTGAAAATTGGGTTGGCTCTAGGGATAACAGTAAAAGTAATGAGCAGAAAATAGTGTCAAAATCAGAAATAGAGACGGAACAATCAGAGAAGAATCCATTTTTTAAAAAAGCAGATAATTAAAGGGAGAAGGAAAGGTGTGGAAGAAGAGAAAAGAAAATAGGGGGAAAAAGTCAAAGATGAGGAGATAAAACCAAGGAAAGAGCAATACAGAAATAGAATATCCAAATAAAGGGGGCTGGATTATAGTTACAGCATGCCTTATACCTATAAGATGCCCAATTTCAATGAGTATATTTTGAAATAAAGTTTAAGGATTCAAGGCTTTCATTCCAATACTCAAATGTTAGCAGGTGCTCAGTAAAACGAAGACACTTTTTTAGCAGTTGTGTTTGCCTACAGAGCATTTGGAAAACACCAGGATAAAGCATACCAGTGGTGTGAACAAGGAACGAGAATTAAGCTCTAAAACCCAGGAGAGAGGAAAACAAATCTCAACCACAGCATCTCTTCTTCAGTACATATGTGGTGGTCTTTCTTCCTGCATTCTCTGCTTCCTCTGCCACTCTTTTACCCACTTCCTAGTACCTATAGTCTAACAGTATTGATGTCACCCACTTTGTGACTGTCCAGATTTGGACTAGAAGTAATAGAAACCACCTGTATTTGGAGGTTATCTCATTTTTCATGTTTCCTTACTCAAAATCTGTATAAATTATTTGGTAACTCATTTGCTGGGCCATTACTTTTTGTTTCTCTGTGTTTGGTATAAGTATTAATACTAACAAAAAGTATTTGTTCTATTATACTTATAAAAGCTACACCAAAGTCATTGAAAGATGGCACTTAAAAAAAAAAAGGAGTGCATTTGCTAAATAGATGCATGTTCTTTTGTCACTGTCAACCATATGTCAGCTTCTAAGTAAGAATTCCCACATGAGTTTTATAGAATTTTCAAGTTGGAAAATTAGAAGCTTTGCCCAGATGGGAAATCTGGTCCAAATGATATAATACCTAATGTATTGTTAACTGCCTGTTTCTAAATCCTTGAAAAGCTCCCACAGCTTTATCAGAGTCATAGATTTTTGTTGATATCTGGCTTTCATTTCATTTAAAATCCTGTTTTAAAAAAACACAAGACACAAAAATCAGTGCTTCACAAAAGGTCTAGGTACAATGTAAGGAGAAAGAGGGTGGGAAGAGGAATGATGACTGTGATAATTGACTGAAATGTTTTATTTCAGACAATGTTGCTTTAAGGAGTCAGACAAAAATTAGAGTAAAAGTCACAGTGAAAATTCATGACTGACTTGCAGATCTCATGAGACTGAAATTCCCCAGCACTGGTCTTTTTCTTCTGAATGAAGAGTTCCTGCCAAGTGGGCTTAAGTAGTATCTGTGATTCTCAGATATTTAAATGAAAAGTGAAAATGTTACTCACTTGATGTCTCAGCTGCCAGATTTCAACTATGCAGGCACTCACAACATCCATAGACTTGACTAATTCCATTTCCATTCTCATGTTTTAGCATCAATAGCTTAGCAGCAGAGTTTTGTTTACATTTTGAAAGAGAGGGAATAGCCAGGAGTTAACGGAGGGAGCTTCTGGGGGAGCAGCATTCTGGGAACATCCTTTAAGGCAAGGTGTGATTTCAGGGTATCCAACAAGAAACTTGGGATCCACAGATGATTTTTTTTTTTTTTTTTTTTTGAGACCAGAGTCTCGCTCTGTTGCCCAGGCTGGAGCGTAGTGGTGTCATCTCAGCTCACTGCAACCTCTGCCTCCCACGTTCAAGCAATTCTCATGCCTCAGCCTCCGAGGAGCTAGGATTACAGGCACCCACCACTATGCCTGGCTAATTTTTGTATTTAGTAGAGATAGGGTTTCACCATCTTGACCAGGCTGATCTTCAACTCCAACCTCAAGTGATCCACCTGCCTTGACCTCCTGAAGTGCTGGAATTACAGGTGTGTGCCACTGTGCCCAGCTGGTGAACTCTTTCTGCTCCTCGAGAGCACACATTATTTATTCTAAGAAGTGATCTAAAAGGCTTCCAAGAGCTAGGGAAGCCCTCTTACCTGCTATTTTGGCACTTGGCACAACTATTTTTCTCTTTTATGTTACTTTTGGAGACATAATTTGGTTCATGTTATATCCAGATCTGTATGAATGCAAAGAGATTTGTTATAATGGAGCTATTGTGTATAAAAATTTCGGGATATCATGGCAAGCTTTCTTTTTTTTCTCTCAGTAAGTAAACAAAATGGGTTTAAACTATAATAGCATGAATTGCATGTATTATAAGAAGTTCTAACTACATGATTCAAAAAATTAGATATATTTCATTAAAGCTATTCTTCTCAGTTATGTAAGAATAGCTGTCCATTCACTTTTTGGAAGTTGAGGTAGAGTTACATGTAAAATCCAAATATCATCTCCCAGGATCTGTCCCAACTTTTAATGATGCATCAGAGGAAGTTGGAAACATAATGGGAGGGAGGAAAAATGTGCTTTGGGAGAATTGGGGTCAAAACACAGCAAGCATTAGGCAGCTTCAGGAAGATGGCTAGAACATATTGGCCAGACACTCTACCCAAATTTCCCCCTGGAGTACAAGTGTCATAATGCCATACGACAATACACTTCCCTGTGATAATATGCCCAATACATCAAATTGAAGGCTCTCTTGTGACAGCATTTAACAACTCATACCAGGTTAAAAAAATACGGAGCCTCCAAAAAAATCCTGCTTCTTAAAAATAATAAAATATTATGATAGTCAACTTAATAGTCCATGTGTCTGGGCTTTAACATTGGATTTTTAAAAAAAATTAATTAAATATCAATATGAAGAAATGACATTTCTCGTTTAAAGTACATAAAGCTACTTAGAACTAAACAGCCTTTAATCAGTTGCTGTCTAAACAGATGAATGCATATGGAATGATTCAAAATGCTATAGATGTATTTATAAATGCAATTAAGAGCAAAGATAATTGAGCCAGCATCTTCTGTTGAAGTATAACAATAGAAACACCTTAAATTTGTTCAGCTTACAAGACGTAGTTACACATATGTTTTCACTTCACTCTCTTAACCCTTTGATAGATAGGGTTGAAATTAGCATCCATTGTTTATTCATTCATGCAATGAACTTGATATCCATTTATTCACTCAACAAATGTTGATTATCTATACTAAATAGCATAGTACATATGGGTGCAACAGTGAATAGAAAGGACATTTGTGGCCCTCAAAAACTTTCAACCTAGTGGTGTTTTTTGTTGTCATTGTTGGATATTATGGATTTAAAGAGAAATAATATATAGTCATCACCTTCAAGCTGCTCCCAAAACTATGGTAACAATGAAGAACCTGGGTTATGGGAAGGTTAGGTGGTTTATGTCAGGTCGCACAACTCAAATCCCAGTGGAGTCAGGATGGAAACTCGAGGTTTCTTGTTTCATGCTTGTTTCATTATTCCAATTACTTCTAAACTTCTGTGATGTGGAAGAGTAAATGCAAGTATTCCAACAGGCAAAGGAAGAAACCACTAATCATTTTCTAAAGAATTGATGAGTAGGACCATATATGACTTTTAAATTGCTTGCTGACTGTTTTGGTATAAGCTGTGGCAGTGAAGGGACCATCAAGGCTTTGTTTCATTGATAATCCTTAATTTCTATGCAGGATATTATCTGTAGTGCTTCGGTGTAGTAGAACAAAAGTTTTAGAAGTTACAAATCTCTTCAAGAACATATTTGAATAAAAGCACTCATTTTAGGTAAATGGCAAATGATAAATGTTCTCAAAGCTTCTGCTTGACAGTTACAGACTTTACATGTCTAAAGCCAAATGTACTCACTGAAATAGAGGCTAACACTGAGACAGGGCATTGCAGCATGGTAGAAGGCTTGCCCTGCCTCCAAAAGGGTACTCTTGAGTTCTCTTGAACACGCTCCACATTTTCAATAGCATTTTGAATCATTTTACCCAAAATATTTCCCCTGAGGGCAGGGAGATAGTTTTATTTATCCCACACCCATGCCCTATGGAGACCGTGAGGTAATCGTGTTAGAAAAGACATGAGAAGGAGAGAAAGAGGATAAGACACCTTGAAACAGCTCATTTTGGTTTTCAGCATGTTGTGCTTTTGCATGGTGGCAGTTCTTCAGGTATAAACCCAGAGTCGTTATCAATGAGTAGCTCATTATGATTTGCCTTGAAAGCAGCAGTTTAGCTTTTTGTGGTCACCCTGTTGCCATATGAAAGTGCATTTTCAATTTTATCAAAGGTTTTTCTGCCATAGATACAAATGGAGACCCTTGCCTCATCAGGTTTATGGGTTCCCCTGTGTACTTCATAGTTTTTATGTGTTGTTACAAATGGGGCCAAGTTTTCCAACTGACAACTTCTCATTTCTGTTGACTGCCACAGGACTCCATCAATTAGCCTGCAAGGTCTTCTTAGCCGCCTCCTCACCCTTATCTGTCTCTAGTAACAGGACCTTGTGATGTTGAATGGAAGAAAAATAGTTTTCTGATTTGGCAGCAACCGTCATTTATAAACAAGCGCCCTCATAAATTTGGCATACATCTATCCAAATCCGAGAGGCCAAAATTTCACATCCTTCATAAAATAATAGATTAACAATATTTATAACATCTTAAGTCTGAAGTTCTGGGGTACAATCATGTAGAACATAAATGAATCCCATCTGTCTAAAGAGAACAGACCATTAAACTAAGGCTCATATTTTCATGAAATATACATATATCATTATGACTTTCAAAGTCAGCTTTAAAAAAATACAACTGCCTCCATCTTTACGCATGCACCTTGAATTTGACAATAGCATCCCTCCAGGTAAGGCTGAAGATTCTTAGTACTTAAATGTTTGTCATCCTCTGGGAACTAACTTCTGAAACTTTACAGCATTTTATATTGCTTTCCAGTAATGCTGAACATTTACTGTTAGTTTCTCCACTTTTGAAAGCAATTTTTAGTGTTGCTCTAAGAAAAGTGAACCAAAAGTTGAGGCTGATTTGTGATTTACTGAGTGTCTGTTAACTTAGGATTTACTGAGGATATATTATAAACCACTCCAAAGAGGAAAGCCTTAGATTTCTCCTTGTTAAAGCTTATATCACTATTAAAAACTTTTTTCACCCTCATTCGTATTTTAACTAGTATTTATTTCTTTTTATTGCATTTATATACAACTTTCCTTCATTAAAAAGATATTGGAATATAAAAGGATTTTGTATGTACATTGAATAATTCTGTAAATGTATAACCATAAATGCTCTTGAGATTTCAACAAAGGTTATTACTTATATTTTTATGACACTCCATTTACCTGCTTCAGGAAGAATTCTCTTACAGTGACATATTTTTCTGACATGGGTGGATGATCAAATAGAGCTCCTCAATAAATATGTGCATTTTCTGTATGCGAGGCACATGTGGCAGGCATTTGGGGGATTCTGGGTCCGCTTTTTCTTTTTCTTTTTTTTCTTTTTTTGGAGATGGAGGCTCACTCTGTTGCCCAGGCTGGAGTGCAGGGTCACAATGTTGGCTCACTGCAACCTCCGCCCCCCCAGATTCAAGTGATTCTCCTGCCTCTGCCTCCCAAGTAGCTGGAATTACAAGTGTGCCCCACCATGCCCAGCTAGTTTTTGTATTTTTAGCAGAGACAGGGTTTACCCATGTTAGCCAGGCTGGTCTCAAACTCCTGCCCTTAAGTGATCTGCCCACCTGAGCCTCCCAAAGTGCTGGGATTACAGGCATGAACCACCACGCCCAGCTTGTGTCCACTTCTAGGGATGCTTATGGTCTAATGCCACACAAAGTTAGCCTTATAGTGTAATGCTTAAAGTGTTTTTCACTGAAACATGTCTAAAGTCTCTTCCTCTTCCCTGACCCTTTCCTTGAGGCTCAGGTTTACTGTTGTGAACACAGGGCATAATATTATGCAGTAATGGATTGGTGCTCTCATTTCTATAGACCAACAGTGTCTAATAAAACATTGTGTGGGCCACGCATGGTGGCTCACGCCTGTAATCCCAGCACTTTGGAATGCTGAGGCAGATGGATCATAAGGTCAGGAGTTTGAGACCAGCCTGGCCAATATGGTGAAACCCCATCTTTACTAAAAATACAAAAATTAGCTGGGTATGGTGGTGGGCGCCTGTAGTCCCAGCTACTCAGGAGGCTGAGGCAGGAGAATCACTTGAACCCTAGGAGGTGGAGGTTGCAGTGAGCCGAGACTGCACCACTGCACTCCAGCCTGGGTGACAGAGCGAGATTCTGTCAGAACAAAACAAAACAAAACAAAACAAAAACTGTGTGATAATGGAAATGGTCTATAATCTGTGTTGTCCAACATGACTATGACTAACAGCATGTAACAGCATGTTACTTTTTCAGCACTTGAAATGTGCCTCATGTTAATGAGAAAGTCAATATTTCATTGTATTTAATTTCAATTAATTCTAAGTAGCCACACAAGGCTAGTGGCTACTGTATTGGACAGTATAACTCTACTCTTTGATACTCCTTGCTTTTTTAACTAGCTGGGATTCCAGAGAAGTTATTCAATTCTCTGAGCCCCTCTTTTCTAATCTGTAAAGTGGAAATAATGCCCTCCCTACTTCACAGCAGTAGGGAGTATGGATATGTTGTATGGATCAAATGAAATGATTGTAAAAGAGCTTTACAAAACATAGATTGTAACAGAAATGCCTGTTATTGATGTTCTCACAGATGTTTTTTCCTTCCTTCTCCTGTGGTGCTGATTTTAGCTACCCTTCTTTCCGCTTTTTGCAAAAGATGACGGCAGCACCTTGTAGTGGTCAGCTATCATCATCTTCCGTTATGCTGCACCTAGTATCCTATATTCTAGAAAAATGGATCCAAGTTTGTTAGGCTCATATGCAAAAAATAATTTTAATAGCAACACTAATAACATGTAACTGAATGAGCATTATGTGCTTTATAGCATGCTAAATATTTTATATGCACTATCTTATTTAATGATTACAATAGTATTCTGATGGATATTAGAAAGTGACACCTAGAGAGAGGAAACAATGGTCCAGAGTTATTCAGATAAAAAATATTAGGTTAATGCAAAAGTACTGATGGTTTTTGCCATTAAAAGTAATGTTAAGTAACATACTAATTATGTTACTACTATGTAAGGATAGTAATTTTTGCCATTAAAAGTAATGGCAAAAACCACAATTACTTTTGCACCAACCCAATATTTTCAATGCCAGAGTCTCACTCGGGCTGTCCATCAAACCTACTACCATTATACATATACTCATGACATCTGGATGAAGGTTTGTGAACTTATGCATACTGCTTATCCTTTTTGAAGGCTGTTTGAGATTTATTTACTAGATGACACTTCTGGAAGTCTGACATCTCAAAATGTGTATTGTTTCTTTCCCCACCCTATATTACAAATGCTTTTTTTAAAAAAATCAAATTTACCTTATGTAAAGCTCTATTAATGAAGGTATGATTCCTGAGTGCCATTTACCTACTTTACATCCATAGCATAGTAGAAGGAGCATGAGCTTGAAGTCGGACAGATTAGCTCTGCCTCTCACTGAACTCATAAAACCTTGACTAAGTCATGCTTTGGAGCTTCTGTTTCTTCATCTATAAAATGGGGGTGCTGCATAAACACCATGGAATACTATGCAGCCATAAAAAAGAATAAGTTCATGTCCTTTGCAGGGACATGGATGAAGCTGGAAACGATCATTCTCAGCAAACTAACACAGGAACAGAAAACCAAACACCGCACATTCTCACTCATAAGTGGGAGTTGAACAATGAGATCACACACATGGACACAGGGAGGGAAACATCACACATTGGGGCCTGTCGGGGTGGGGGCAAGGGCAGGGGATAGCATTAGGAGAAATGCCTAATGTAGATGAGGGATTGATAAGTGCAGCAAACCACCATGGCACAGGTATACCTATGTAACAAACCTGCACATTCTGCACATGTGTCCCAGAACTTAAAGTATATATTTTTTTTAAAAAATGGGAGTGCTAATACCTACCTTCTAGGATTGTTGTAAGGAATAATGAACTAATACATGTAAGCTGCCTGGCTCAATGCCTGTCATGCAATAGACACTCAGTAAATGGTAGCCATAAAAAGTAACCATTTGTTCAAAGAAATTTCCAGGTCCTGTCTATATTTTGACTCTGTGATCATTTCATGACATGCTGGCATGCAACAGTGACCTGCACTTACATTCCTCTTTATGTACTTGTTTTCTTGCCTCATAGTAATTATTTGCACTTGTGTTTTCATTTCAGGATATTAAGGTTTCATGAGCCTGACTTTTTCAGTGAGACATTTAAAGATGTGGAAGGGCCTTCTTGGTTTTCCTCACCTTTATATGAAATGGTGGAAAAGTCTATCCTTCCACTGGTTAATGTGTCTCATCTATTATGTCCCCTGCAGCCCCTGGTACTCTATTCTTGCATAGGAGTAACATAATTAGCACATATTAAGTGAATATCATTAAGTGGCATTCAAGAGGGAAGCTCTGGTGCCTTCCCTAGAATGTGGACAGGGGAAGAAGACACTGTCATAGCTCTTTTTATTTGTTTTCATTAAGGTTGATGCCCACCTCACAGGTTGACGGGTTGCTGTATGTACAGCCATAGTATTGAAAGAATGACCTAACACATCCCTATCTGTGGAAAGAGAAAATTGGATGCCACATGTGGGGAAGCAGCCCTGCCTGGAGCCAGGGTTGGCTACTGAGATCCAAAAGACTAGGGAGGCGGGTATGATCCAAATGAGAAGCACACCCCTGCCTGAAAAGTCCCTGCTGCATTTATATCAGTAAAAAAACAGAAACTTGTCAGCCCATATATTTTATTTCCAGCTTTTGCAAAACCTTTTTCTCGGTAAACAATTTTTTGATATTCCTTGTAGGCTATTAATTACTTAGCTTCTAGAAAATACATGCTTGTTTCCTTTGAATATAAAATAACAAACACTAAAAGTTCTTATCACAGTACAGATTATCTTATTCCTTGCTTTGAAATATTTGAACTTCTATCAGTGTCTTATGATTTTTGCCCATTTAACAAGCAAAATGGCCATATCCACATTAAAAATAATTTGTCTTCCCTAGCACAATATCATTGTTCTTAGTTCCCTGTTAATAAGTAAAATAATTCTACTCAATTTGGAAATTAATTCATGTACTGCATTTTTAGATTAAGAAAAATTATGTGCTTATTCCTTTTCAGTCAAAATTTTACCCAATCCTTTGACTAACCCATAGGACATATGATTAATATCCAATAGAAGTTTTGCAAGTACTTTGAAAAATCATTAGCAGCTGTCCCGCTTATATCACTTACAGTATTTTTAAATTGAGAGAACCCTTTTGGAAGGCAACTTCATAGAATAAATCAAGAACCATAATGATGTGTATTCCATTAGACCAGTTAATTCCTCTTCCCAGATTCTATACCAAATTAATAATCCTAAATACAAAGGAATAAAAATAAAATATTATGCATTAAGATATCTAATGTAGCATTTGTATTAATGAAAAATGGAAACATTTATTAATACTAGGGGAATTACTTAAATAAAGTATTTGTATTATACAGTGTTAAAGTAAATAAAAGAAGCAACATAGAAAAAGCAAATAATATATTAAGGCATAATGAAATGACGGGCACAGACACAGAGGTTCTTAACTTCCGTTCGTGCCATGGATGCCTGTGACTGGCTAGTGAAGCCTATTCTCAAACTATCAAATCTATGAAATGGAATTTACAGCTTTTCAAATAAAATGAATTCTATCGAAATCCAATTGTCAATTTTTAGTTATGATATAGTAATATAGCAATAATGCATTAAATAAGATTTGGTAGTGGGTCTAATATCTACTAAAATTTTGAAGTGGAGAAGAGTAGAAATAATATTTCAAGCATTCTATGACAACTGTAATGTCTGATGAGAATATATGACTTGTGTTGGTGACAAAGTTACAGGTACTGCTAGGACTACTATAGTCTGTCACCCTCAAGTATAATTGAAGAAAGTGCTACATTTCCATTGAGAAAAAGAGTAAATAAAAATGTGTTTTTAGCCATCTAAGTTATTGGACCCCTTGAATTCATGGGCCTCTTGGAAGTCCACAGAGCCCGGTTTGAACACTCCTATTTAGTGTGACAGGATTATGAGTCATTTTTCTCTATTCTCCATGTGAAATTATTTTTATAATAACTTCTAATGTCTTGATGAGGTATGTATCATGGGGCACAGGTAGGATAGGCAAGAAACTCTTAGTCATTTATGTTATATTATTGTGAGTTTCACAGTTTGCAATGCAACATCATATCTATTTCTTGCCCAATTCTGTTAGGGTCACAATTGCAGAGTCATAAATCTCCATATAGCAATGTTCCTAAGAGACCTAGCATGATAAGAAACCCTTAAACCCCCTTGAGGAACCAGCCCTCTTAAACTAATATCATTTTAAGGCTTTTAACTGCTCAAGATAATTTTTAGAGCTACGTATGACATGAACTCCAAAATTCCTGTCCTCTGGATGGCAAAGACCAAGAGAAAATACTACCATACGGTTACAAGGTCAAGCTCCCAAGGACATGAAACAAGAGGAGAGGGAAACCTCATCCAGCTTGTTTGTTTGTTTGTTTGTTTCAGGGACATGCAGCAAAGTTTGTAACTGACCAGCTTGCTGGGCTGGCTTGAACAGCAGGCTTATAGAGGTCCTGGATCCACATTTTATTCTAGGGTACCTTTTTTATGACAGAATAAAGCAGAAAGATAAATTCATAAGGTAAAGCACATCAGATTTGCTACAGGCTAACACTAGCCTCACAAATCCTTTTTCCCATTAATCAAAACTTTACAGGAGACAAACAGTGATTTTTACCATTCCTTCAACCAGTTTGCACAGAGAGAGGCCAGAAGGCTGACTGGTAAGAAATTCTTACCTTTCATCAGCATGCTAGGTTTCTGGGTTACTTCTCCCGGAGGGGCCCTAGCAACCCTGCTTCTTGCACCATAGCCCAGGGGGTCAAACCACATCACAAAGGAAAATTATCTTTTTTCAGTTTCATGGGACCATAGGCAAAAAAGTCTCTCAATTTTGCAAGACGCGAGCCAGCAGGCTGCATGGAGGAAGTGGATTAACATTTTCCATTCCAGCCAGAGCAAAATATGCATGACAAAACGTAGACATTAGCCACTCCACTTAGCACCCAATACCACACTGGCAAGGTTAACACTTGCGCCTGGTTGATGCCTGCCATCCTTAATCCATTCAAAGTGGGATGGAATGACCTCAGACCAGAAGTTTCAACATGTGGTCTCTGGACAGGATGGAAGAGCAGACAGTGTCCCCAAGTAACAGAAAAGACAGAAGAGGGAAAGGAGAGAAAGTGAGAGAGAAAAGCATGGCCTGCGGTGGGGTAGGGAAGGCAAGGAATTCAGGGAAGCCAGGGAAAGACCCACAGATCCCAGCGCCACTGAGTCAAAAGTTCAGGCGGCCACTTGTCAGTTGCAAAGGGATCTCTTCCAGCAGTCCCATCAGCTCTCAAGTTTCCCCCATTGGGGAGGAAAAAGCTCCCCATGTGATTTGGTACATGCCTAATCCAGTCACCCACAGCTGACAGCAAAGAGCACAAGGCAGATTAATCTAAAGAGAATAGCGGTTAACAGCTCGTAGTGCCAAGTCCATTTTTAACCAAAGAGAGACTACTGAGGTGGATCTTTAACCCCTTAACATTTGAGGAAGGACTTTGACCTTCCTAAGTTGGGCCTCAAACCCAAGTTCAGTCAAGTGTCCTTGCCTTTTGCTAAGAAGGACCTTTAACCTTCTCTGTATTAGGAGGGACTCTAACTCTCCTAAATTGGACCTCTAACCCAATCCCATCGTTTACCTGGGGAAAATGTACCCCACCACTTACTCAAAGTCGGCCAATTGGTGCTGTGCTGATGATTTTCCTTTGTGTCAGGAATCTCTTTAGCGTAGTCCCTTCATAGTTTGCCAGGAAGATGTTACCAGAAAGAGGTCCTGATCTAGACCCCAAGAGAGGGTTCTTAGACCTCACACAAGAAAGAATTCGGGGCAGGTCCATAGAACAAGCTTGTCCAACCCACAGCCCACAGGCCACATGCAGCCCAGGACTTAATGCAACCCAACACAAATTTGTAAACTTTATTAAAACATTATGAGATTTTTTTGAGATTCAATTTTTTTAGTTCTTCAGCTATCGTTAGTGTTAGTATAACTTATGTGTGGCCCAAGACAATTCTCCTTCTTCCATTGTAGCCTAGGGAAGCCCAAAGATTGGACAACCCTGCCACAGAAAAAAGTGAAAGCAAGTTTGTTAAGAAAGAAGCAAAAAGAATGGCTACTCCAGAGGCAGAGCAACCTGATAGCACTTTTTAAAGGAGACTTCCTGTGGCCAACAGACTTTCTCCTCTAACCTCTAGGTCTTAAATATAAAGCCAGCACAACACTGTAATAAAGCTGCAGATTGAATTTAAATGCATTAGAATTTTTTTATAATTGGCTTTTAGAAATATATTTTTAAAGGATTGGTATCTGTATTATACCTGGGCAGTCCAGCCCCTGAATGTCCACATAGTCTCCTTTGAGCAGGCAGTAAGTACGTAGTTAGGTGCATAAAGAGTAAGAGCCTGGTACCTGCGTCCCTGAAGCAGCCTGAGGCAAAAAGCTTGTCTCCTGGAAGTTTCCCTGACTAGATGAAGAAAGACTCAGTTTCCTCAGTAGCTCTCAGGCTGACCTTTCCATTGCCAGTGTCCACCTCATCCTGTCTGAAGTATCAAAGCTAAAACCCTTTGCTGTTTTCTGCATCTAGAGAGGAAGGAGGGTGAGGGGACCTGAATTCAAATGTTTTACTTATACTTTGTGAATCTGTTTCCTCTGTAAAGAGCCATTCATTTCAAAGAAAAAGAGCCTTTTCTCATTTCACCTAGAAAATTAGTTTTTAATCTTACTCCCGGCTTTTGTATCTCTACTGGACCTACTCCCTGAGGAATTTGATTTGAGTGACATGAGTTACTTATTCTATTTTCCATAATAAAGCTGCCTCAGAAATAACTGTTTCACATCTCTTGGTGACAAATTGGAAAAGGGGCAGTTTTTCAACCTGGAGAAGTTGAAATATGATTTCTCTATTCTGCAAGTCAAATGTCTGGAAAAACTACACAAAATAAGAGAAAGCTGTTTATTAGATTCAAACTCTAGCGAACAAGCCCTCTTTTATGCTCACTCAGAAAAGCTGACAAGTTCACTAACATCGGTGCCAGTTCACTGATACAGAAGGTAGGCTGCCATCTTTCAACATGGAGATAGTTGGAGATGCCATTGTTTTATCTGGGTGTGGCTGGCAGCTTGTGCTTCCAAAGTGGCACACGAGACAATGGGACAGTTGTCATATGATACTTAGACAAGGAGGGCAATGGCTGACTTTTTATTGAACCACCGAGTCTCTGCAGGCCATGAACCGATGGCCAGAACCTGATTGACAGAGGCTTTCAAATGGAAAGAGCAGCGACATCGTAAGTCATGATCGTAGCCTGGCAGAGAATTACCGGAAGGTGTGAGTATAACGCAGGGCTGGTTTTGGACTTTTGAAGTTCACCGCCTAACTTTTATGGGTCCTGAGTTACTTAAAATGAATAAGCTTTTTATTTTTTATTTTTTATTTTTCTAAAGATAAGGACATGCAGATTCTGATTCAGAGAAGAGTCACTTTAATTTATAGATAATTTTCCCTGCTTTCAGGATTAGTCTAAAAGTCAAGATATGAAAATCAGACATAAACATAGCTAATTAGGATTTCGCAAGCTTCACAGTCATCAGCCATGCTTGAAGAGACAGGGTTTCTGGAATTTAGCTCCAGGCATGATAATGTAGCACTGGATGAGAAGGGCCCGACTGCCTTAGATTGACCCAATGTGTAATGTTATAGTGCTCAGAGAATTTCAAAAACTAGCTTTAAGTTCCATGTCTGTCTTTGGCTACTCAGTATTTCTGGGCTTATGACTTAAGTATTCTGTTTTGTTTTCCACTTCTGCAAAATGGTAGACACCATATAGAAAATGCTTTCTGTTTCCAAAGGTGGTCCAGTAGTTCACCCTCGAGTGAGGAATCGAGATCAGATATTTCCAACAGGAAATCCTATGACTAATAAAGCAAGTCAGCTAACTAGTAGGTGTTATGAGCTGAACCAGCCTGTACTAAACTATACTAGGTAACCCTTGGGGACATTTGGAATTAAACCAAGTTTAAATGAGGCATCTAGTTGGAGGAAGCCTAAATGGATGACTGAAGGATTCCCAGTGTACTTCAGAATCAGTCTTGGGCCACCAGATGTAAAATTATGCACCTTGAGGATATGGGTTAATTGTGAGTGGTACCATCACCAACACACAAAGTATTTATTATGACACCTTCAGTAAGACACAAAGTCTTTATAATGACACCTTCAGTAATGCATATCTATTACCTAAAGAGTAGGAGAAATTAAATAATGCCATGGGACATTCGATGGGGAATTTCTTTTCTTTCTTTCTTTCTTTCTTTCTTTCTTTCTTTCTTTCTTTCTTTCTTTCTTTCTNTTTCTTTCTTTCTTTCTTTCTTTCTTTCTTTCTTTCTTTCTTTCTTTCTTTCTTTCTTTCTTTCCTTCTTTCTTTCTTTCCTTCTTTCTTTCTTTCTCTCTCTCTCCCTCTCTCTTCTTTTTTTCTTTTCTTTTCTTTTCTTTCTTTCTTTTTTTTTTTAACCGTCTTGCTCTGTTGCCAGGCTGGAGTACAGTGGCACGATCTCGGCTCACTGCAACCTCTGCCTCCTGGGTTCAGGCAATTCTCCTGCCTCAGCCTCCCAAGTAGCTGGGATTACAGATGTGTGCCACCATGCCTGGCTAATTTTTGTATTTTTAGTAGAAACAGGGTTTCATCATGTTAGCCAAGCTAGTCTTGAATTCCTGACCTCAAATGATCTGCCCACCTCAGCCTCCCATAGTGCTGGGATTACAGGTATGAACCACCACACCTGGTGGGATTTCTTAAAGAGTATTGTTACACAAGTATATCAACCATGTAATCATTGATAACACAAGTGAATATTGTATAATGTAATTTAATATTGACTATATAGACCATTGCAGAGATGGGTTGTTGGGCTAGAAACCCCTGATGAATTTCCAAACAGAATACCTATAGTTTCATGAGAAATCTTGCCAAAGAACAGAACATGAGTTTAGCTGCAAAGAGGAATGGCTATATTTTGGTGATTTTTTTTTCACATGTGCTTCAGATTATCTGGCAGAGGTATATGCCTTAGCTATATCGTTATTAGAGGTACCTTGTTTATATGTACGTTTGTATAGGATTTATAACAAAGGAGATAATCACAGATTTGTTCATATTATCAAATATCAAAATATTAGACCTGTCACAAGGGAATGTGTTTGTTGTTATGACCCTGTCTAGTACATCTCAAGGAGATCCACTCAAGAGAGTTGTTTTAACCTCAAGTGACATTAAATATATATTGCAAATATATAGACTTGACAACAATGATATGAGTAATTTACATAGTCAACAGCTAAAATGCATTTATGTGTCTATTCTATGTATATTTGTTTTACTAGTTAAGATTCAGCTATTAGCAGTGAAATTTTCTTGTGTTTTTACTATGAGGCTGGAGAGCACTGCCTTGAATTGGACATTTCTTATTTCCGCAAACTTATTGCTCACCTATGGCTTTCTGTACATTAGGCATAAAGATAAATCAAGACATGGTTCCAGGACTCAAGAATCTCTCTATCCTGGTAATAATTTTGAAGTGCAAATAAATAATTATAATTAATGGAAGATCATAATATAATTATGTGAAGAGGATTATAAAAGTATGGAGTAGGGAAGAAGGGAGGACATGGGCTCAGAGACTAGAATGGTCAAGATCAGTAAAGAAATTTCATGGTAATCCAGAGAGAATAGATTACAGCCTAAAATGAGGCAGTGGCACATAGTAAATGCTAAATAAATGTCTGCTAGTTTAAACGGTGAATAAGGCTGATAGATGAGGATAATTAGTTAAATGCAGAATGTAAGAGAGATAATAATTTAAGAGTCATTGCTGACAGTTCTAATATATAACTGGCAATACCATTAGTTGATGTGGGGACTACTTGGAAAGGCCCCTGTGTGGAGCAGCTTATTCATTCAGTAACAGGCATGTTGAATTTGAAATGCCCAGGAAATATCTAAAAGCAGACATCCTATAGAATATGGTGGAAAAGGGTCTTCATCTTGAAAGAAAAGTAGAGAATTTACCTCTGGATTTAGGAATCTATGTCAATGTGGTAGAGGAAGTCATTGAATTGAATTAGATCATGTAATGCCCAAGAAAAAGACTAGAGTATAATCTTGAGGAATGCCAACATTTAGGGGCAGGCAGAAGAATAGGAGATGGTAAAGGGGGTCTAGAACAAGCTGTCGTAGAAGCTAAAGGACACCCAGTCAGGGAAAGTGTCATGAACATCCAGGGTGAAAAATATTGTGGACATTGAAGGGGAAAAGTTTCTAGAAGAAATTCATGTCCAGTGTAAGAGAAGACAAAAGAGACACCATTGCCTTTGACAGGAGGATAAGGATGGATAGGAAGACAGGAAGCAGAAAGGCATATTTCACACTCCCACTTCTAGTTCAGCACCAGAGAGAAGATAGGCGGGAAGCTCTGGGAGTAAACTGAGTTATGGAATGACTTTTAGAACATGGAAGTTTCAGCATTTGTAGACAGAAAAAAAAAGAATCAAGTGTAAAGAAAGTAGTTGAAGCTATAGGAAAGAGCTTTAATCCAAAAAAGAGCCCTCATAGCCAAGAAAATCCTGGGCAAGAAGAACAAAGTTGGAGGCATCACGCTACCTGACTTCAAACTATACTACAAGGCTACAGTATCCAAAGCAGCATGGTACTGGTACCAAAACAGATATATAGACCAATGGAACAGAACAGAAGCCTCAGAAATAACACCACACATCTACAACTATCTGATCTTTGACAAACCTGACACAAACAATAATGGGGAAAAGATTCACTGCTTAATAAATGGTGTTGGGAAAACTGGCTAGCTATATGCAGAAAAGTGAAACTGGACCCCTTCCACCTTATACAAAAATCAACTCAAGATGGATCAAAGACTTAAATGTAACACCTAGGACCATAAAAATCCTAGAAGAAAACCTGGGCAATACCATTCAGGATAGGCATGGGCAAAGACTTCATGTCTAAAACACCAAAAGCAATGGCAACAAAAGCCAGAATTGACAAATGGGAACTAATTAAACTAAAGAGCTTCTGCACAGCAAAAGAAACTATCATCAGAGTGAACGGGCTACCTACAGAATGGGAGAAAATTTTTGCAATCTAGCCATCTGACAAAGGGCTAATATCCAGAATCTACAAAGAACTTAAACAAATTTACAAGAAAAAAAACAATCCCATCAAAAACTTGGCAAAGGATATGAACACACACTTCTCAAAAGAAGACATTTATGTGGCCAACAAATGTATGAGAAAATGCTTATCATCACTGGTCATTAGAGAAATGCTAATCAAAACCACAGTGAGATACCATCTCACACCAGTTAGAATGGCAATCATTAAAATGTCAGGAAAACAACACATGCTGGAGAGGATGTAGAGAAATAGGGACGCTTTTACACTGTTAGTGGGAGTGAAAATCAGTTCAACCATTGTGGAAGACAGTGTGACAATTCCTCAAGGATCTAGAACTAGAAATACCATTTGACCCAGCAATCTCATTACTAGGTATATACCCAAAGGATTATAAATCATTCTACTATAAAGACACATGCATATGTGTGTTTATTGCGGCACTATTCACAACAGCAAAGACTTGGAACCAACCCAAATGTTCAATGTTAGACTGGATGAACAAAATGTGGCACATATACACCATGGAATACTATGCAGCCATAAAAAAAGATGAGTTCATGTCCTTTGTAGGGACACGGATAAAGCTGGAAACCATTGTTCTCAGCAAACTATCACAAGAACAGAAAACCAAACACCGCATGTTCTCACTCATAAGTGGGAGTTGAACAATGAGAACACATGGACATAGGGAGGGGAACATCACACGCTGGGGCCTGCTAGGGAGTGGGGGGCTAGGGGAGGAATTACCTAAGGGAGGAGAAATACCTAATGTAGTTGATGGGTTGATGGGTGCAGCAAACCACCATGGCATGTGTTTACCTGTGTAACAAAACTGCACGTTCTGACATGTACCCCAGAACTTAAAGCATAATAAAAAAAGAAAAAGAAAAAGAAATACAGAGGACAAGTGGAAGCATACACCTTTTCCTCAGAGATGTGAAGAAAATGGGTGCAGATGGAAGAAATTATAATATTGGCGTGATCTCATCCAGCTTCCCCATTTCTCTAAGAAATAGGAGACCAGACATTTGCTCATGAGAGATCTGGAGCTTTAGAACAAGGATAAAACTTCCATGCAGAAGTTTTATCTGCATGGAATATGCACATCTGATTGATGTGTATATTCCCTTTATATAATCATTTCTCCCTATTGTGTTTATTGACCTCTTCTGATGCATATATAACTTTTTATTATGTATGTTCCTAATTTAAGCAAATCTAATCCATCTGAATATAGAATTTTAAAATAATTGTGTGTGATTATTGCACTGGCAAGAAAGCTCTATTTTCACACACACACACACACACACACACATCTTTTAAATAGTGTGTTCAACTTATTACTAAATTTTCCAAGATCTTTATGCACATAACCTTTCAGGAAAATATCTAATAAATAAGTAAGGCAACCTGAGAGTTGTATCTGATCATTATCTGCAATATTGGCCTTTTCTTCCTGCTCCTTTAGATAGGTGTAGTCCCATTACACTACAAATGAATATTCCTTTTTTGTGCATCCAACAATATAGTGATGATACTCTAGCATCTTTACATCTCTTGCAACACTTTATTTTGCAGACAACTCCAAGGTATTGAATTCATTTGTTCATCTTACAGCCTGTGTGCTTTTAAAAAAAAATCCATTAACTATCTAATGGAATTCTACCTTAAACTTTTAAAATATCTGTCATCAGTTGGTGACTTCTATCAGTTGTATTTTGTCAAATGTGTAGATAAGGAGGGGACGAACAAGGCAAAGGCTTAAGTCTTCTGCAGCACACCAATTTACATACATACAGGTTTGCAGTGTGGTTTTTTTCCCCCTTTTGTCTGCTGTAGAGCCCCCTGAGCTTTTCAGCTTCAGTTCTCACAAGACTGCACAATTGGAAGAAAGTAGGTACTCTGACTGATGCCCATTAGTTTCTTATTATTTAGAAAGTGGAAAGATAAAGCAGAGAATGATTTCAGAATTCCTTATCAAAGTGAGCTAACTTGGTTTAATGAGTGTTAAGCAGTAATATGGGCATTGCTTTGTTTTTTGGAATAATAATGAGATGTTGGACAAGGTGCTTGTGAATACAGGAAAGAATATGACCAGCAGTCCTTTCACTGCATGCCTCTGTTTAGTGCAATATTGAGTATAAAAAGGAAAAATTCACTGTGTTAGTTGACAAGCAGTATTCTTCAGAGACCTCAGAAAGCACAAAGTGCAATTCTATTGAAATTGTGACCTTGGTGATCTGAGGACTTTTTTCAAGTTTTGGGGCTTCTTTGCTATTCTGGAAGGCTTATTTCAGAAGATGTCAATAGGTATCAATGAGCCTAATGAGTCCTCAGTGATAAATGGCATGGATTTAGAAATTCACAGGTCCTGGGAAGTGTGGAATAGAATTCATGACCCTGGCCTCATTATCTGAGCTTACTTCTTACAACTATTACCTTTCCATTGCATTTTCCACCTGAAGCCCTTGCCTCACTTTTACAGTGTTCTTGGTTCTTAATGTCAATAAGAAAAGGGTAGTATTTTGCACATGTAAGCATTAAGGTCCCAATCACATACATCACTTGCTTAAGATGACTCAGTCAAAAATGGAATTAGGAATAACCAAGTTTTCCTGGCTGAGAGGCCAGGAAGTTTTGTTAGCATCCTAAATACTGTTATCTCAAATCTTAGTAAATGACATCAGCCACCATTTATCAAGTGCTCATGCTAAAACCATGATAATGAGACTTGATTCCTCTCTTTCTTTAACGTCCCACCCCTGATGAATAAGTCTAGTTGGTTCTACCTGCACATATATTCTGAAACCACTGCTCAATTCTCTACCACTACCACCTTTGTCTAAGGAACCATCCGCTGTCTCATGGGCAACTACAGTCGTTTCTTGACTGATCTCCTCATGTTTATCCTTTCACAGTCTATTCTTCACAAGGAAGGCAAAATGATCTTATGAAAACAGGAATCAGATCATCTCTCTTCCCTACTCAGTAATCATACTTATGTTACACCCAAATTTCTCTCATGTTCTACCAGGCTGTATGTGATCTTGTCCCTCCAACTCCTCCACCTCACATCCTGCAGTCAGACGCCAGTCTCACTGACTTTCTTGTCCTTGCTTGTTCCCGCTTCAAGGTTTTTAGACTTACTATGCATTCTTCCTGGGACACTCTTTCTCCCAGAACTCCTATTATTTCATCCACGTCTCTGTCAAATATTGTAATTGCCTAACAGGTTCATCTTGCTTGCTGTACAGATAAAACCAATCCACTTAGAGCAGTATTGTGGTAGGAAAAGTTCAATAGTTGCAGGGCTAGCCAAGTGAGAGGATGGGAGTAATTACTCAAATCAGCTGCCCTGAAAGCTTGGAGGTTAGAGTTTTTCAAGATAGTTTCATGGGCAGGGGGCTAGGGAATGGGGAATGCTGATTGTTTGGGAATGAAATTATAGAGGTGTGGAAAACTGTCCTCATGTGCTGAGTCAGCCTCTGAGTCGGGACTACAGGTCTGCTTGAGTCATGAGTCATGGGTCTAAGTGGAGTCAGTCAGTTGAAAAGTCTGAAAAACATCTCAAAACACCAATCTTAGGCTCTACAACAGTGATGTTATCTATAAGAAAGATTGGGAAAGTCACAAATCTTGTAACTTCTGGCCACAGGACTCCTGAGCAGTAAGGGATTGTAGAAAAGCAAGCTAAGAAACAATGGCTGGTAATCGTTTAACTACACCTGTATTTTAGCAGAATTCAGGCCTCTTAATCTTATCACCTTTCAGTAGATTTACAAAACAAGGCAGGGAGGGTCAGTTTTAGGGAGGAACTATTATCATCCTTGCTTCAAAGTTAAACTGTAAACTAAATTCCTTCCATGGTTAGCTTGGCCTACACCCGGCACTGAGTGAGGACAGCCAGCCTGTGAGAATAGACGCAAGATGGAGTCAGCCATGTTAGATTTCTATGACTATCTTAATCTTTGCAAAGGAGCTTTCAATATCACCTCTTCAGATAGGCCTGAGCTGACTCTTTACCATGACCAACTTTATTTTTCTTCTTAGTGCACTTATCACTATGAGATATTTTATATATATATATATATATATATATATATATAATTTTTTTTTTTTTTTGAGGGACAGAGTCTCACTCTGTTGCCCAGGCTGGAGTGCAGTGGCAAGATCTTGGCTCACTGCAACCTCTGCCCCCCGTGTTCAAGCAATCTTCTTGCCTCAGCCCCCAGTAGCTGGGATTACAGGCATGTGCCACCATGCTCAGCTAATTTTTGTATTTTTAGTAGAGATGGGGTTTCACCACGTTGGCCAGGCTGGTCTTGAACTCCTGACCTCAGGTGACCCACTCGCCTCGGCCTCCCAAAGTGTTGGGATTACAGGCGTGAGCCACCATGCCTATATATATTTTGGCCTGGCCACTATATATATTTTTTACATATATAATTTTTATATAGTTTTATATATGCTTTGAATATATGTGCTTTCATATTTATTACATGTAATAAAAAAGTTTATACATTTATTATTATAATTCACATTTATTTAATAAGTATACTTATATATAAATTAAAATTTACATTTAAATTATTTAAAATACATTTGTATATATAAATACATACACACACATTTTCTCTCTCCCTCACTAGATGATTAATTCCACTGAGTCAGAGATTTGGTATTTTTACTGCTAACTTCCATGCCTGGTATAGTGTATAGCACATAATAGGTGCTCAATCAGTAGTTGTTGAATGGATGGATGGTTATTCCCTTAAGACAAATTTCTAGAGGGAGACTTTCTTGGTGAAATTATATATTGTTTAACAATAGTTATACTAATTTTCCACTCCACCAAGCATAGATGCCTATATTGTATCTGCCCCACTTATTGTAATTTCTAAATCTTTGCAACCCCTCAGAGGCAGAAAATTAAACTTCTTAGTGGCCTTAACTCAAGCAACTTAATAAACCAAGACACACATTATCAAAAACAAAAATGCAAAGAAATTTTTATCTCATATAGGGAATCAGAGACCTCCTTCTGAGTGTCCATTAATTCTTCTGGGAAATCAGACAAGACCTGAAAATTCAAATAAAACAACACCTACACAAAATTTTTCTTAAAATGAACTTTTGAAAACTATTGTCGTTTGCTTTCTTAGGTTACATGCAAAGTTCCAACTATAGGGGAGGAAAAAATAATTTTCTCTCCTTCTGAGTTCTTGGTTGGGACAGATTCCTGTAACAAAAGACACATTAACATGAAAACAAAGTTTATTAACATGTACACCTCATGTATTGATGGGAGATACCCAGAGAAATGAGTAAATCTCCAAGAGGTGACTTTGAATTCAGGCTTAAATATAATCTCAAGCTATAACAAATAAAGAAGGGTGTGGGGAGGCCAGTTATGAGGAAGTGACTAGGAAAAGCACAGTAAACAAGGGTAAGGTTTCTTATGTGAATTTAAATCAGTGCCTTCTCCATTTACTAAGAGTGTCTAGAGGCTAGAGTCATTCCTTCTTTTCTTGGTAGAATGAGGGAGACACCCCAACAGATAGAGGTTTTTTTTTAATAGATGTATACTTCTCTTACAAAAGAATAACTTCTACTCTGTTTTCAGAGCTTCTCCTGTGGCTGCTACAGGGATGGCATACTCTAGGCCTGCTACACAACCATTAAAGAACCACATCAAAGCAGACTTATTTATCTGGTTCTCTACAAAATGTGCCTGTAATATTCTGTATTAGTCCGTTTTCATGCCGCTGAAAAAGGCAATTTACAAATGAAAGAGATTTAATGGACTTACAGTTCCACATGGCTGGGTAGGCCTCACAATCATGGCAGAAGGCAAGGTGGAGCAAGTCATGTCTTACATGGATGTCAGCAGGCAAAGAGAGAGCTTGTGCAGGGAAACTCACCCTTATATAACCATCAGATCTCACAAGACTTACTCACTATCAGGAGAACAGCATGAGAAAGACCTGCCCGCATTATTCAATTACCTCCCTCTGGGTCCCTCCCACAATACATGGGAATTCAAGATGAGTTTGGGTGGTGACACAGCCAAACCATATCATGTGGTATGCTTTCTATGGCATCATGTAACTTAGATATACAAAGATATTACCATCCATTCCCCTTTAGTCAACAAGACATTCAAGAAGCTATTTCTAAAACTAAGCATTCTTAGTCTAATATTCTTAACACAGAAGAGCAATAAGAGCACTGGCTCAGGGTTCAGGAAGCCTTTGTTTGAATCCATGCTCTATCATTTATTAATTGAATGACTACAGGCAAGTTATTTGTTCTATTTAAGCCTTGGAGATTTTTCTTTTTAAACAATTGGGGTTATCATAAGACAACATTTAGGGAGTGAAAAGCATGCCACAACCTGAAAGATGACTTGTGATATGTATATCTGACAAAGGACTCCTGTTCAGGCTATATTTAAATAATTCCTATAAATCAATAATGAAAAAGCTGACAACCCAGTTTTAAAAGTGGGCTAAAGATATGAACAAACACTCACAAAATATACAATCGGCCAGTAAAAAAATGAAAAGAGCTCATTATCACTAGCCATTGGGAAAATACAAATTAAAACCACAATAAGATACCACCACGCCTCCACTAGAATGGCTAAAATCAAAAGGACCGACAATACTGATACCATGAATTAGACAAGATGTAGAACAATTGGAATTTTCATACATTGCTGATAGAAATATATGTTGGTACAATCAGTTTGGAAAACTTTTCAGAATCTACTAAAGCTAGATATGAATATCTTGTGGCCCAATAATTCTACTGTGTATACATACATAACAAAAATGAGTATTTATGTCTACCAAAAAACACTTAAAAGAATGTACATAGTAGAATTATTCAAAATGGCCAAAAACTGAAAACATTTTAAATTTTCATCAATAGCAAAATAGGTAAATAAACTGTGGCATACTCATACAATGGAATACTACCCAGCACTGAAAAAATATCCTTCTATCTATAATAATATAGACGAATCTTACAGACATAATGTTGAGTGAAAGCAGCCAGACACAAAATAAATATATTGTGTGATTTCCTTATAGGAAGCTTAAAAATAGATAAAACTGATCTAGGTTAATAGAGGGGTTATCTTTGGGGGAATCTCAACTAGTAGAGGTTCAAGGGAGCTTCTGGGGTGGTGAAAACACTTGATCATCAGGTGTATTGTATCTATGTGATATTGTATCTATATACATACATTAAAATGTATTAAATTTATATATGTTATAATATATGCTATACCTCAATTAAAAGAAAAAGAAAAATGTTTAAAAGTACAGATAGTAACAATTTCTGTCTCATTATAGTGTTTGAAAAATAAATTAGATAATGACTGTAAATTCTTAAAATAGTGATTTGTCTATAGTGAGTGCTCAGTTACTATGAGTGGTTGATTTGTGATTATTATTGTTACGTTTACCATTATTGTAAGATACAATTGCCTGGAACAGCCATTAGGCTAGTATTTTTGCTCTGCATAAAGCAAATTTTCAAATAATGACTGCAATACTGATTTCAGTTTTCAAGAACAATGCTTCAATCAACTTCACATTATTAGGATGTATAAAAGAAAGTTTATTATTATTGTAAAGTTTTTTACTTTAGTGTACAATGTTTTAACTCTTAAAACTGTAAGATTTAGGCTGGGTGCGGTGGCTCAAGCCTGTAATCCCAGCACTTTGGGAGGCCGAGACGGGCGGATCACGAGGTCAGGAGATCGAGACCATCCTGGCTAACCCCGTGAAACCCTGTCTCTACTAAAAAATACAAAAAACTAGCCAGGTGAGGTGGTGGGTGCCTGTAGTCCCAGCTACTTGGGAGGCTGAGGCAGGAGAATGGCATAAACCCGGGAGGTGGAGCTTGCAGTGAGCTGAGATCCAGCCACTGCATTCCAGCCTGGGCGACAGAGAGAGACTCCGTCTCAAAACAAACAAACAAACAAACAAAACTGTAAGATTTTTGTTTCCTTTCAGAATAATAAAATTTTTTAAACTACATTGAGATACAAAGCATCATTAATCTTATGAAACAATATTCATCTGTTTTAGTGATAAAATAAATACCAATCAAATTAACAATGAGATACCATATTATGTCTGTTGGATTGGTAAGGTCAATGGATACTTAGGCTGATAAAGGTACAGGGAAGCCACAATCTTTTATGACACTCCTAAGAGTATTCATTTGTATGACCATTCTGGAGGGCAATTTGGTATATGCATCAAAAGCTCAGAAATGTACACAATCTTTGTCCCAGCAATTTCTCTTCAAAGTTCATGTCCTGAGGAAGTTATCAGATGAGTTTTCAGAGATGTCTGCATATAATACTGTTTATGTAACTGGTTTATTGAATGTATGAATTCAATGAGGTACGAACATGATAGCTTATAGAGGGTTGCTTAACAATGCAGTGTTGCTTGACAATGCAGATACATTCCAAGACATGCATTTTTAGGTTATTTTGTCATTGTGCAAACATCATTCAGTGTATAGTACTCACACAAATCTAGGCAGTACAACCTACTACAGGCCTAAGCTAAATAGTTTACACTAGTATTAGTTCCTTCTCACATTGTTAATAAAGACATACCCGAGACTGGGTAATTTTTTTTTTTTTCTGAGATGCAATCTCGCCCTATCGCCCAGGCTGGAGTGCAGTGGCACTATCTCGGCTCACTGCAACCTCTGCCTCCTGGGTTCAAGAGATTCTCCTGCCTCAGCCTCCCAAGTAGCTGGGATTACAGGCACGTGCCACCACGCCTGGCTAATTTTTTTTTGTATTTTTAGTAGAGATGGGGTTTCATCATGTTGGCCAGGCTGGTCTCATACTGACCTCAAGTGATCTGCCTGCCTCGGCTTCCCAAAGTATTGGGATTACAAGTGTGAGCCACTGCGCCTGGCCGAGACTAGATAATTTATAAACGAAAGAGGTTTATTTGACTCACAGCTCAGCATGGCTGGGGAGGCCTTAGGAAACTTACCACCATGGTGGAAGGGGAAACAAACATGTCCTTTTTCACATGGTGGCAGCAAGGAGACGTGCCAAGTGAAAGGGGGAAAAAACCCTAATGAAACCATCAGATCTCATGCGAACTCACTCACAATCATGAGAACCAGCAGCATGGAGGTAACTGCACCCATGATTTAATTACCTCCCACCGGTTCCCGCCCATGACATATGGAGATTATGGGAACTACAATTCAAGATGAGATCTAGGTGGGGACACAGCTAAACCATATGAACTATTTAGCTCCTACACTACACACCTATATAGCAGGTTACTGTACTAAATACTGTAGGCAATTGCAACACAATGGTAAGCATTTGTGTATCTAAACATAAGAAAGGTACCATAAAAATATTGTATAAAAGATAAGAATGGCATACCTGTATAGAGCATTTACCATGAATGGAACTTGTAGAGGTGGAAGTTGCTGTGGGTGAGTCAGTGAGTGAGTGGTGAATGAATGTGAAGGCCCAGGACATTCCTATACACTTACCATACTAGGATGTTACTGTAGACTTTATAAGCACTATATACTTAGGCTACGCTAAATTTATTTTTAGAAAATTTCTTTATTCAGTAATAAATTAACCTCAGCTTAATGTAATCTTTTCACTTTATAAACTTTAAACGTTTTTAAACTTTTGACTTTTTTGTAATAACACTTAGCTTAAAACATAAACACACTGCAGAGTGCTACAAAAATTCTTTATATTATTCTCTAAGCTCTTTTCTATCTTTAAATTTATTTATTTAACTTTAAAAAAAAATTTTTTTATTAAAAACTATGACACAAACACCCATATTAGCCTAGGCCTACACAGGGTCAGGATCATTAATGTCACTGTCTTCCACTTACACATCTTAACCCACTGGAAGGTCTCCAGGCGCAACTACACGCATGGAACTGTCATAAATGATAACAATGCCTTCTTCTAGAATACCTCTTGAAGAACCTGCCTGAGGCCATTTTACAGATAACTTTAATTTTTTTCATAAATGGAAGGAGTATACTCTAAAATAATTATTATAAAAAGCATAGTATAGTAAATATATAAACCAGTAACACAGTCATTTATTATCATTATCAAGTATTATATCCCTTACATAACTGTGTGTGCTATACTTTTATACAACTGGTAGCACAGTAGGTTTGTTCACACCAGAATCACCACAAGCACATGAGTAATGTGTTACACTACAACATCATGACAGCTACCACACCTCTAGGCAATAGGAATTTTTCAGCTCCGTTATAACCTTATGGGACCACCATTGTGTATGCAGTCTATCATTGACTGAAATGTCATTATGTGACACATGACTGTATATTCTATTGAATCTCCCTTTCTCATTCCTCAAAGACATTGTCAAATATCAGAAAGTCTGGTCCTATTTGAAACTTTAGGCTCTTATCCAGTTGAACACTCCCTTTTTTCTGGCTCAGGTTGAACCACGAAAAGGGGCATGGTCTGCTCTTTCTTCCATGTTCCATGCTTTCTGATTCTTGCGCCTTCCATCGTTAGGGATAAGAGGAGGAATTAGAGGAGAAAAAAGGGCAAATGCTTTTGTACTTAATGACATTTATGGTTGTCCTCTGAATGGCAGATGTCCAGATGCTGTCTGACTCTCAGGGACAACGTGTGAATTCTTCATAAGGTTGGTTCCCTGACCTCTTACAACCCTTCCTCAGCTTATGCCACTAAAGGCCCACCCTTCAACCTCTTGCTGCCAAGGTCCTAGTGATCAGACTTCCTATGTTGGGCACTAACAACATGATTTGAGCCAGGCTACCTTTCAAAGCATCCTATTGGCCCAAAGAAATCTTATTCAACCTTGACATGCCAAACTGAGATTATAGGTTCTTCTCCTTCTTACCTTTCTTGCTCCAACCCCATCTCCCTTCAACCACAAGTGAGGAACAGATTGCCAAGACCTGCAGCAGTCTAACTAGGGAATGAAATCCCAGTGTCCCCTTCTTACCTGCATTTCTAGCTTTATTAGTTTGGGATTCAGAAGCTCCCAACCAGACCAGAAATTCATGACTCCAGTGAGTCCTCCAATCTTCAGACTACTTTATAAGGCCTAGACAGGTGGGTGATAGGGTGCTGGTAGCTGGACCAGTTCTACTAAATCTTATAAAGGACTGTGTTGGGGGTTTCTGAGGGACTTTCTCTAACATGCTATAATACTAAATACCAGTTGCTTTCAATTCTCAGTTGTGTCCTTCATTGAGGCCACAGAAGTCTCGTTCAGTATCCTTTAAACATTAACAAAAGTGCAAACCAGAGATAACCAAAATATCAAAAGAAAACTGTTGAATATAGTACATTTATATAAATAAATATAATTTGGTGTTAGAAATCTTAATCCACTTCTGCATTTATTGACATGGAAATGTTCTTGATTTATTCCTAAGTGAAAAATATTAGTTACAGAACAGTATGTTTCTGTATATTCATATTTGCTATTATGTAAAAAATAGTATAGAGTAATATATACCAAAATATCATAATGCTAGGTCAAAACTATTGCCTGTGAGCCAAATATTGCCTGCCACCTATTTTCATAAGTAAAATGTTACTGGATCACAGCCATGCCAGTGGCCGCTTTTCTGCTACAAAGCAGAGTTGAGTAGTTACAGCAGAGACAGTATAGCCACAAAGCTTAACGTGTCTTCTGGAGCTGTATAGAAAAAGTTTACCAACTGTTATTGTAGATGATAGAATCATAAGTAATTTTAATTTTTCAAAATGTTTGTCTGACTTCATTTTTAAAATTTTCTGCAGAGAGCATACATTTATTGCATAAAATATGTATCTATTATTAAACCACTGCATCCTGATTAGAAAATCTTATTACATTGGTAAAATTAAACTCAAAAGCAAATCTTACAAGTCAAATAATAAAAATTTGATTACAGCTTTCAAAGTTCTAATTCAAAATATAAGACCTACATTGTAGGTAGAATATTAATTTTTTATTGTTTTTTAAATTAAGACCTATGAATGGACATGACTCTTCCATATGCCAACAGGATTGGTTTCTTAAAACTTCTTTTTAGAGCTTCTGGTGTGTTCTTTTTGTCTTAGCATATTAGTCTTCTGAGGCTGTGTTTGAGTAATGTAGTGCTAAGTTTGATGAATAAGGTGGATTAATTTGAGTAAAGATTTTGGAGTAAGAAATAAGGGTGATACATTTTGAAGACTGATTTTCTTTACATGGCTTATGAACTGGACATAAAAGGAGTATCAAAGAAAAGAGTTTTCAAGTGTTTGGAGCTTCGGAAAATAAATGAATCGGTATGGAACTTCCCAAGGACACTACTTTGAAGAAATAAATTCACTTGGATGCATAAATTATGTATATTTGTTACAACGAACAATTCTGATGTAGCTAAGCAAATTCTGCTTCAAAATCCTGTAGGATAAAACCTTATAAATGTGTTTGAGTAATCAAGAAGTAATTAGGACATTCAGAAAACCTGCTAATTAACATTAGGTGAGGGAATACTTGAAAATGGAATTCATCTTAACCAGAAGTTCCAGAAGACATGCATCTTTATTAAAAGAAACAGAAGTAAACAGTACATTAATTAAACTTTCAAATACACAAAGAGGTTTTTAAAATACCAGGAAGGAATGAGGAATAAAACAATGGATTTTCATTAAAATATCAAGCAATTAAGATGAGAAATAATAAAATTAGGCTTTGAAGTTTAGACGTTTGCATATTGAGAAAGAATGCCACTATTCAAATATATAAATACATAAGTGACTTTTCAAATTTTAGGATCTGTTTTATTGACTAGATAGTATCTATCCAATAACAGAATTTCCTGAATAGAGTAAAATCATGTACACATTTCCAAAGTCAATATTTTTCCTTAATATTCTCAAAGATTAGGACTCTGGCCTATCTGAGAAAAAAATTTAAAACATAATTTATCTGAATTTTAGATCATGTAAGTGTTAAACATACCATACATCTCAATTTTAAAAGGGAAGTGTCTGCCCTTAGTATATATTTTAATAGTTTTAAGATATTCTCTGCCTTCTGGCTCAACTGACCTCTATAATAATATCTCCCATTACACTTGTTGCCAGCTCTATGCTCAACTACCAAGTATTCACCAAGAAAACCCCAAGATTTCGAATACCTAGGTATTTCCTCATGTTTCTGCTTCTAACCATTCACTTCCCACTCATTTTCAACCCTATTCTATGCTTATCTAAATCTGACCTTCAAAACCTTCAAAATGCCACTTCCTTAATGAAAAATGTCTTGTTCTCCCCAAGCAGAAGTAATCATTTTCTGCTCTATGCTCTCATGCCTCTTACCAGTTTCTGTTGTAAATTAGAGATCTTTGAATGACTGTCTCATTTTCTCTTGCTATGCTGTAATTTTCTCATAGTACATACTTACTTTATTTACTATTCTCTTTAGTGTCTAGCACATTGTCAGCAATTAACATATTGTTAATATGTACTTGTTAATTCACAAATTACCTCTTTGAAAACAAGATATGAAAAGGAAATATTTTTCTTAAAGAAATAGGAACAGAGAAAATATATAATTTTATACATCTTCTCAATATAACCTAAATCAAATGATTGTTGAATAGGATAATATTTTCACTTATGCCAAATAAATATACTTTAAAAACTAACCTACAATTGTAAAACGAAGCAACTGCTATTTCACATCTAGGGTGACTGTTGTATACTTTTATGTCACTAGTGATATATTAAGTCCTCCTTTTGTGCTGAAATATTAGTGTACCACAGACCGATCAGTTAGAGAAAACATCATGCTCATTTATACCACTTACTAATCCGTGGGACATTATTTAATTTTGAAAAGGCTCGGTTTCCTCATCTTTAAGATAGGAATAATCATTTTGAGCCTTACCTGTTTCACAAGTTTTCTGTGAGAGCTAATAAGACAATGTAAGTCATAGCACTTTGTAAACTGTAAAGTTCTATATAAATGTAAGGGTTTATGAGGGACATTAGTATAAGGGACATTATTAGTAATATGAGGGAATGAGTGAGTCAATGACTGAAACAGGTCAGATTCTTTTAGATCGAATTCATATGAAATGCTTGAAGCAAGGAAAGATTTTGGAATGTAATAACTTTAATTTTCATCACAAGAAACTGAGTAATTCCAAATATTAAGATTACTGAATTATTTTGCTGCTTTATGAGTTCTGTAAGATTGCAGATTCAATCTGAGGGATCCTTATAGATGAGAGGGTTCCAGGCCTAAAATATTCTCCAATCTAATTTGCTGACTATTACCAATTAGGAAGAATGATTTTATGTCCTTCTCTCACACTGTAGAGGTCAGTTTAATAAAAGTCTAAGACCTTTTCTATCATATTTCATGTCGTCCTGAAGTTTTAGTACACTCACTGAAAGGGAATATGGAATGTGCAACCTAAGGGTTTAAAAGGATCTCAGCATTCATATATTCTAAGTAACACCCAGATTTGAAATCCCTCCATAGCACCCTGGCTGTGTCTAGTCTCAACCTGAATGGATCCAACTGAAAAGAAAGGATGGAAATCAACTACTGATTCCTAAATCAATTAGGCTTTTCTTTATATAATATCTTAGTAGAAATATGATCTCCCATCATTTGCAATGTGTCCTAAAAGCTTAGGTTTACCCATATACAGAACCTTGTAACATACACACAGAAACACACACCACATTGCTGTTGCCTAGTCTCTCCTTCCCTCTTAGTCTTCTAGGCCAATGGTATACAATTCCAAATTAGCTAGGGCAATTAGCAAATATATTCTCAGATTTCATTCCCTTTCTCTCTTCATGAGAGTTAATCAGCATATCTATAGACATTTTCTAAAAGTACCAGCTCTACTAGGATTAAATGTTTGATGGATTTTGCTGTTGCTTACAAAGCCCCAGTTTCTTTCCCAAAGGAGTCACTGAATAGAGACTGTCTTGAATAGCAAATGAACCTCAATGAGTTAGATTCTGTTAAAGTCACTCTGACTCTCATAGCCTACACATGGGCCTTGAGGATTATAAGCATTTAGTAGCTACATGATCAAACTGCCAAAGTGTCTTTAAATGACTTGGCTAATCTTCATATTGTGCTTATGGTTAATGTCATTATTTAAAACTTTTGATTTAGACTGGCAGTAATTAATAAGCATAATGAATGGAATCTTGGTCTCTTATATTTTGGATAAATTGCATTGCCATCCACAGAGCAGCAAAAACTTAGCTAATCATAACCAAAATTAACCATGTTTCTTCTATCCCACAATCCAAAGCTAAAATTTTAGCTTGGTATACAAATTAAAGTTTAACTTATCTCTGTCATAATTAAACGTAAGTAGTCAAATGAAACTAACATGGCCTAATGGCTTATTTCATGTTACCTTCATATCATGTAATTGTATCAGAGGGTAGGTGGTTTTGTTTAATAATAAAGAGTTCCTTGTAGCATAATTTACAACTGAAGGATGTCAGATAGAAACTTACCTTCTCCAAGTGGGAGAACAAAGTCATTTTTCATAAGTCATCCTTATCTTGGGATGACCTAATATCAAACTGATGGCATAGTGTTCTGTTTGATTTAAACATAGAGGTTGATTTAACCTTTATAAACTGAAATCTATGCTGCAATAAAAACTTCACATAAGAATCAAATTTCTATTTTTAATTCCTTTATGGTGATTTATCTTTGTTTATATGATATATGAGGCTTCAATAAGATCTGTCTGTGTTTCTCTTAGAAGATAAAGGGAAGTTAAAAGCCAGCAGTTCCAGTCAGCCGTCAAGCTCTGAAAGTGGCTCATTTCTCCTCAAATCTGGCACAACACCCCTGCCACCTGGAGCAGCCACTTCTCCCTCCAAGAGCACAAATGGAGCTGCCGGTACTGTTGTTGAATCAGAAGAAGAAAAAGCCAAAAAATTACTTTATTGTTCACTATGCAAAGTGGCTGTGAACTCCCTGTCACAGCTGGAGGCACATAACACAGGTTAGCAGCTATCTTTTGCATTTAAATAATGTTTATAATGAAACCCAACTTTTCCCATCAGACTACCATATCTTTTGTTGTTCAGACCTTAGGGTTGTTCAATGCTTCTCTACTTTTTTGATTCAAAAGAGTGATTTTAGAAGAGTATGATCATATGACTTTGCAACTAGCAAGACAAAAGCAGCTTGGAGATCAAACTTGCCCTATTCTTTATTTTCCTAAAAACATCTAATACTGTCTAAAACTCATTTGGATGAAGTGACAGAGATGAAGATAAATATTTATGCACAGTGTTCACTGCAATACACTTAAAAGAGAAAAAAAATGGAAACAACCTAAAGCCCACCAGTAGGGAAATACTGAATAAATTATAGTAACCCAATATGATATATGTTAATCAGCCATTAAAACATAATGATCAGAAAATATGTACATGATTTGTTATGTGAAATTTTTAGGATATTTAATTAGTATGATCCCCATTTTGAAAAAAAATTTTAGTACATTAAAAAAAGAATCTGACAAGAAATACCCTAAAATGATAATAGTGGTTACCTCTGAGTAGTGAAAACATGAGTAATCTTTATTTTCTTATGTTTCTCTATATTTTCTGTATTATATACTCTTACATTTTTCCATTTTTTACAATAACGTGTTAAACTAAAAATCAGCATTAAAGTCATCATTTAAAAAAAGCATTGGGAATTTTAGCCTGCAGGTAAACTTCTCAAGGATAAGAAAACAAAGAGCTTTGTATAATTCTTGGATAGCTATTTAATATGTGTCCTTTCTTTCTTAGGATCTAAACACAAGACCATGGTTGAAGCTCGTAATGGGGCTGGTCCAATTAAATCCTATCCTAGACCTGGATCAAGATTAAAGATGCAGAATGGCAGTAAGGGGTCAGGACTACAGAACAAGACATTTCATTGTGAAATCTGTGATGTTCATGTTAACTCAGAAATTCAACTCAAACAGGTAACATATCCTGAATTAGTAAACATTGTTGTTTGAGGCCACCACTTGACTGTGTATCTTCTCATCTATAGAATGGTTTTTACCGTGCTCACGGTTAAGTTGACTAACTTTTGTAGGATGCAAACAATATGCAACATACAGGTGCTACGTGGAAGAAAAAGTCAGTATGAAATATTTGAGCATCTACTGTTACTATATGTCAGGTTCCAGGCTAGATATTGGAGAGACAGGAACAGTAGTCACTGGAGCCTACAGTTGAGCAGGAGCTTCTGGTAAGGTGAGATGATAAGCCTGTCTTCCAAAGGCTCAAAATCTGATTAGAGAGAGAGAAACTCATCAGTAACAGTGTTAATACCAGGCAAAATCTGATAAGGGCTATCGAGAACAGGAGACAGAGAAGCATTACAATTGAGGGAGGAATAAGTCTTAATTTAGAAATCATAATGATTTTACCCACACCATCGTGGAACTATGGACCTAGAGTTGGCAATGGAGAAAACAGCTACCTAGAAATAAATTTTACATAGAATAAGACTCACATTTCAATTCAGCTAATGCATCAAACTTTTTTCAGCACATTTCTAGCCGAAGGCATAAAGATCGAGTTGCAGGGAAACCACTGAAGCCAAAATACAGCCCTTACAACAAACTCCAGCGGAGCCCAAGTATTCTAGCAGTAAGTTTACCTCACCTGCTCACCTGTTTTGTGGGGCAGCCTTGCTGGGTTGGGCAGCCACTGTGGGCACGGAGGGCGTAGAGTCTAATGGTCATGAAAGGTTTCGAATTTAAATAGCCCTCATAGAAGTTTTAGATTGAACTGCTTAGTTCTGCTATAGGACAACTTACTTAGAAAACAGAAACTGAACCTCTTTAACAGCTAATATGTTACTCTTTACCAAGTTATTTTCAAAAGACTATCCTCTTTAGCATATAAAGTAAAGTCTCAAGAACAAGGACAAATGATGCCTCAGGAATCCTGGGATGTTGAACTTGGAAAGAGGGATTTCTTTCATAAAACAAAAATCCATCCATTTAATTTAATATCCTCATGCTTTCTGTTTTTTGGGGTTTTGTTTTTTAATATGGCATGAGAAGGTAAAGCAGTGTCCGTATGGTGTGCTCTCTCCATTCTAGCAGGCATGTTGGTAATTAGCCTGTTATGCTCTCAATATGTGCTATTTTCAGTGTCTTTGCAAAAACACCTAGGGACTCCAGCAATAAGTGTCATATAAATACCAAGATGGATAGATTTCACAACCTCCCTGGGACTGGGCCCAGTGCAGTGTTCAGTCTGAGGATGAAGCTAAACTTGTCCAGCTGGAGGCAATTCTGAGATTACCTTCCAGCTTCTCCAAAGCCTCTGTCTGACGCTGCAAGCAGGTGTTACCTGCATTAAGCAAATCCAGCTTGCAAGGCTCCTCCTGATTGCAAGAGAGAGAAATTAAGCATTGATTTCTTCACAGGAGGATTCCATCCTGGCATTCCGTTAAATAGAGAGTTTCTAGCCCACTTACAATCATTCTCAACAACAGAAATTTGATTTAGCTGTGATTTTTCAAGGCCTACTCATTAAGTAGCCAGTGACAGAGGTGTGAACTGACTGTTTTCTTGACTCTTCAGGGTCCCTAAAGTACTGAACTCATTACCTAACTTCAATGCAGCTTATCTCAGAGAAGGGAAGGATCACACATATTCTTAAAAAACAAAACAAAACTCTCCAGGCCTCATCGTGGTTTAAGACAAGCCTGAATTTTGAATTGAACTTCATCACCTAAGCAGGAAACTTCTGGGCATGTTTTTTTCCTGGTGAGCAGCAGCATAAAATAGCTTTAGAATTTATTCAGAGGCCTTTCCCTGTGCCCTAGCACACCGGAGCAAAGACCACCAAATAAAAGAAAGCTGTGCCATGAGCCACTGAAACCAGCATTGTGAACGTAATCATTTCTCGACTTCTGAGGGTGAAGATTTTCAAAATTTAAGACTTCTTAATGTTGGTGTTTTACTTATGAAAAGATACCTGTGGTGCGGTTATTCAAAAACAGTATCTCCACCCCATTCCTGGTTTTCTCCCTCCCTTAGGCAAAACTTGCATTCCAGAAAGATATGATGAAGCCTTTGGCCCCAGCCTTCCTGTCCTCACCTCTCGCAGCGGCAGCCGCCGTGTCCTCTGCGCTGTCACTCCCACCCCGGCCCTCCGCCTCGCTCTTCCAAGCTCCAGCCATTCCTCCAGCTCTTCTGAGGCCTGGACATGGGCCCATCCGCGCCACTCCTGCCTCCATCCTCTTTGCTCCATACTAACGTCTGCAAACCCCAAGACGTTTGAGGCCAGTAGGAAGTTGAGAAAGAAAGCCACAAGGATTCAGCAAGTTAAGCAGTTTGTGTTGCAGCACCCCCATTCACTCACAAAATGCAGCCTACCACCCAGCTCCCCAATTCCAAAGAGAAACACATCACTAGATTCACGAGGGCTTTTAGAGACCGCTCCTATAATTTAGTAATCTGAGCAGCATAGGCTTTATCTCCCTACTTCCTCCCCGCCACCCCTCCCTCGCCACCCCATTCAATTTGTGTATCTCAGATATTTGATTTCTTGAACATATGTTGGTCAGAAAGAAAAAGAAAGAAAATCATTCTCTATTTTTCCATGGGTATGATCTGGCTTAAAACAATATGGAATATTTTCCTGACAGACTTGAAAACTAGGATCTTCCTCAGATGTCTGTAAATAACTCTGGTATCCAACTGAGTGTATTCTAGTGTGGAACAAAAATCAATGAACACAAGTGCTTACTTGTGGATACCATCTTACCAACGGATCACAAAGTTCTCTCTTTGGTGTACTGTTGTTGACAGGGATTGTGTACTGTTTCGACCCAAGTACTGTTGTATCCTGTGTAGTACTAGATCTGTATCTCTTGTCTGAATTAAACATTTTTAGTTGCTGTGTAAATGTTAGGAAGCAAAGTAGCTTTGAATTTTCTCTTTGAGAGAACAAAAGATAAAGTAATGTATTTTCTTTATTTCACATTTTATTTGGAGATATTTAAATGAAATAGAAAGCCATATAACATAGCTATAATTACTACCTGTTTGCTATTTTTGTTTAACTTATTTTGTAGCTTCCTCACTGGTTTGTGTTGCTAAGCAAACGTATACAAACAGAAAAAGAGCTTCCTAAATTGCACATTTTTGCACCTCTTGTGCATTCTGCAAGAAGACAATGAATCCATGTATTTCTATATAAGTATCTTCTTCATTTTTAACCTGTTTTCATTTGTAATGATGCTACATAATTTTGTGGCTCCCTAATGCAATAATGTACAGAAGATAAAAAATTTATAATTGAACAATTTGTCTTTCTGTTCACTGAATATATTGCAGGTCACGCTCCCATGCCCCGCTTTCTAAACCGATATCAACTAGACTGGAATGTTTGTGATATCAGGGGCAAGAGTTATCATAAAACAACAAAATAGAGTGAACTCTTTTAGAGCATCTATATCTGCAACCTGTAAATGGTAAAATGTCTGTGTATTTTTTTAAATGTACCTTTTCAATAAAAGTACAAAAAACAAAATCTGTTTGTATTTTCAATGTTTTTTTTTTTTTTCTCTTGAGACACCTTCAATTTGAAATCATCTGATGAAAGACTTTTAGTAGGTGCAAAGATTGCTTCTTACATAGCATTTTTAGCTCTTGTTTGCAGCATATTTGTCATGTTTATTCATTACTGTTCACAGCATCTGCATGAGGTGAAATTTTACTGTCATTTTCTCTCTGAATCTCCAAGAAGTTGGGCCAAAGTTGTTGAGTTACCCAAAATCACAGTAGCAGCCTGCAAAAAACTTTGGACTAGAATTTTTTTTAACTTACTGTGGGTCCTCTAAATCTCTAGTTCATCTTTTATTGATGTCCATGGCATTTATGATCTCTTTTCAGATAATTTTATTCCACTTCTCCTTTGCCTTCTCCAATCAGCACATTCTTCTTCCACCTCATTCTGTTGCTTTTAAGTATAAAGATCAACATATCACTGTTTGTTCTGGTGAATTATTGCTGCTTACAAGACTGCTCTAAAACTTAGTAGCCTAAATATAGCCATTTGATAACTAGTTACATCAGAATTTCATGGGTCAAGAATTCCAGCAGGGTTTGGCTGGGCTGTTCTTCTCTTCCCGGTGGCATCTAATAGAGTACTTTTGTTAGTATTCAGCTTTCAGGCAGGCTGGACTGGAGGGCCCAGGATGACTTCACTCCTATGTCTCCTATGTCTGCCCAGTCAAAAATGACTGGAAGGTTGAGCCTTACTGGAACAATCTACCAGAGGGCCTCCATGGGGCCTCCTCAGCATCCTCCTTGTTATCTCAGGTAGTTACATAGTAGCAGAGAGAACATTTTAAGAGTCCTGGGTGAAAATCAAAGCCTTCTTAAGAAATGGTGTTGAAACTCCCAGCACATCTGCTGCTGCATTCCATTGATCATGCAAGTCACTAAGACCAATTTCAGGTTCAAGAGGAAGAAAATTAGACATCATTTCTCAATATGAAGAAGAGAAAGAATTTGCCACCATCTTTAATCTACCACACTGTTATAGAATTTGGAGGGGAGTGGCTACAAAACCATTACAGATCCTGTTTCTCCCTACCCTACATGCAAAACATGTCAGTTTTTAAAAATGAGAATTAGGGTGGGACTTAGATTCTCATTTCTAAAAATTTAAGGCCAGTAGGTGGCAGTGTAGCTGTGATGCATGGCTTCATGACTTCCTCTATGAGTTTAGCTAACTGAAAATTGTTGGTCTTAATATTTTGGTCTTATAATCAGGTTTCTTTCAGCCTTTAGTAAGATTTCAGTTTGATATTCAGAATTTGGCATGTTTAAGAAATATGACTCATTTGAAGTCTAACAATACACTTAACCTTGGTTGGACCTTCAGTCATGATTTATAGACAGCATGCCCTGAAGGAATTGTGTTTCCATTTAGCACTTTGGAGTACTTTTTATTTTTATTTTTAGGGACTTCAATGGCCAGGATATTTTGTTTACCTTTCATTATCCTATATTTCATTAAAGCTTACTGCAATCCTCAAAAATTTATAAATGACAGTATTTAAATAGACTCAGGAATTTACTGATTAGATTTATAGAGTTAAGGTTTGTTAAAATTACCATATGGAAGAAGTACAAAAGAATACCAGTTAATTAAAATGAATGCTTTCAAAAGAAGCCATGAGCAACTTCAAACAATTATTTATAAAACACTATTAAATGCATATATGTCATCATCCACCCTAATTCTGAAGTGCTAGTGTGGGTCAACCCTGGAAAGGATACACGTATTTGAACTAACACCTATTCCTATGCTATTTCTAATGAGAAAAGAGTGCCATTCTACTTCACTTATTGTGAAAGTTAAAAAACATACTGCTTCCTCTGACACAGTCTAGTTCTGGTCTCCGTAGAATCAAAAAACTAGTCTCAGGTAGGGTTGCCAGATAAAACATAAACTACCCAGTTAAATTTGAACTTCAGATAAACAATGAATAATTAAGATAAACAATGATAACATAATTCAGATAAACAATGATAAACAACGGATAAAGATTAAGTTAGCATCAAGGCCTATACACCTTGATGTTTTAAGTAATTTGTAGTACAATATTGCACATAGCAGAAGTCTGTTTCATAAATACACATGCAATATTTGGGACCTATTTATACTAGAAGATTATTTGTTGTTTATCTAAACGTCAAATTTAAGTGGGCATCCTATATTTTTATTTGCTAAATGTAGCAACCCTTTTCTCAGGAGGATTTCTCCTCATCTCAAGAACCATGATGCTTCGGGAGAGAAACAACCTCTTGAGTATTAAAAACAAAATAATGAGTTTTTTAAAGGTACATTAATATATACTCACAAACAGGCAGAGGAAGGAACTTGCGTGAAGTAAAAGTCAATGACATATTGACTTTGCATAGGACCAGCAAGGCGGAAAATGTAACTGCAGATGCCTCTTACTGAAAGCTACAGTGATACCTGTTTATCAAAATTAAACCATTGTAAAAGGAAAAAACAAAATTTTAATTTATCTTATTCACCAACCACAGCACCCTTGATTTTCTTTTCTGCCCTAAATGAATTCTGGCTTTTCAGAGCAGAAATAGATATGGTCATGTCGAATTTTTCTCTCAGATAGTGTTTAAAAAAGAAAAAAAAAACTATACTGCATTCAGTGTCACTGGGAAAGAGAACCAAGAAAATTCCCACTGGAAAAACGAACAAACAAAGGAGAAAGACATGACAGCATCAGGTGGAAATCCTGTTGTGCAGACTCCCAAAGGGAGCCTAAAGAGACTGACCAAGGAGATTGAATTTGGGAATCTTTTGGAAAATGGGCACCCACTGCCTGGGGTAGCATCAGGGAGAAGAAACTTGTGGGGAGGAAAGAGATGTCCAGGAGCTGTTTGACGGATAAAGATTAAGTTAGCATCAAGGCATATACACCCTAGATGAGCACAGACATCTTCAGGTGACCGGGTGAAGGATTTCATTCCACCTCTGCAGGTCTGTGTGGATTCTGGCCTTCCTTAACAGTGTTTCTTCCATCTGATCCTTGTTTTGTTAATATGATGGCCCTCGATGTCAGAGGTGACATGTCTCTTTGGAAAAATATTAGTTTCTAGTACCGTAGTGGGTTGAGGAGAAGCTATGCAGTGCAAGAGCAAATTCCACAGGGGATGCTATGTTTGCCTCCTTCCCTCCTCCGTGTAATTAGCTCCATAGGGGAATTCATCAAGGACATGTCATTGCAGGTTCTCAGCAGCTATGGAGTGTGACATGGTAATTGCCTTTACGTATTTGGCTAACATTTCTAAAGCCAGATTGACTAATGTATTCTTCTATTCCTAGCTAAGTGCTCAAAATGCATAAAATCTCTGGTCATCAGAATCCCTTCTGTATGCGCAATGAAAATATCTTCATGTCATATTTTTCATTTTAAGAAGTCACTTAACAGATAATTGGACAAACTTGACATTAAGCATCTGCTGTTTATTTTTATTATAGTGAAAAAGTAAAATTAGGATAAGGCAGAAATAAATAAGAAAAATACATAATTTGCACTCAAAGACCTGAATTCAAATCCTGATCATGTCATACACACATTAGTTCAGTGATCTTATGTCAGAAAAATATTGTATTTTGTTTCCCCCAAGCCTCAGTTTTTCACATATATAAAATAGATATAATAGTATTCAACTCACAGGGTGATTCTGAGAAGCACATATAATTAAACATGTGAGAATGTTTTTTGTACATTATCACATGCTGTATACATTTGCATAGTAAATGGATAAATCAAATCAATAATTTTTCTGATTTTAAATTTGAAAATTGTAAGATTCTCTCAAATTAGCCAACTTTTTGCTACCTTGCACTTATTTATTTTATTACAGGTTTAGCGGGTACATGTGTAGGTTTGTTTTATACACACACACACACACACACACACACATATATGGCATGATACTGGGGTTTGGACTTCTAATGAACATAGGACCCAATAGGCAGTTTGTCAACTTGCCCCCCTCCCTTCTTCCCCACTTCCCCACTTATGGAGTCTCCAATGCCTGCTGTTTCCATCTTTATGTCCACGTGTACTCATCATTTAGCTCCCAAGTGAAAATACGCAGAATTTGATTTTCTGTTTCTGTGTTATTTCACTTAGGATAATGCCCTCCAGCTGCACCAGTGTTGCTGCAAAGAACATAATTTCATTCTTTTTTATGTCAAATTAGCCAATTTTAAGTCTTTAGTGGTGACCTAGACACAGAGAAAAATTTATCTGTAAAGAAGAAATAGCAAATTCATCAATTGTATCTTTTATGCTCCTAGTCTCAAAGGTATAATCCAAATTCAAGTAATAGGATAACAGAACCAAAGTAAATGCAAAATGTTTGCTTATCACAAGAATGTTTGAATTTTATATCTTATATTCCACATAAGAAAAACATAATCTCAAGTTTTAAAAAATAAAAGCTTTCTTACATTGTAAAAAAAAACACAACTCTTGTTATGAAAAATAAAATACTCATCACTGATGTAAAAACTTGTAAAGCACAGTGTAAAAACACTGATGTAAAAAACTTAAAATATAAAGAGTATTTAAACATACAAAACAAACTATGGAAAATATTTACAATTCATATGCCATATAAAGGTTCATATTCTTACACAGAGAACTCATAAAATGGTGAACTCTTTTATGAGAGTAAAAGAGGGGTAGGTGAACTCTTTCAAAAAAGAAATTATCTAATAGAAAACCAGAGAAAAAGGCAAACCAAAAAAGATAAAATATACACAAATGCCTAATAGGAAAAGATGTTCCTCTTTACTTAAGTAATATGAATGAAAACAACATGTTTTTGATCTAGCATATTAACAAATTTCCTAATTTTTTTAAACCTGGTATTAAAGACGGTAGGGAAATAGACATATCCATACACTGTTAGTAGTAATGAAACTTGCTTCAACTTTTCTGAAAGGATGGTTGGTCATATGTATCAATCATCATGTTAGTTATGCCTAAGTTTTGGCCCAGAAATTCCATGTCCAAGATTTTATTCTAAGACAATAACTATGTAAATTTAAAAAGATTCATGCACAAGTATGTTTTGAAATAGAAAAAAATAAGTTCATGCTTAGGACAGGAGGAAAAAAAACCTAGGGAACCAACATGCAGTGGGAAACAACAAGGCCATTAAAAATGACAACATCTCCAATTATTGACATGAAAAGATATCAATAATATATGTCTAAGTGGGGAAAGTAAATGGTTATAGAATGCATCCTGAGTGTGATCAGATTCACGTTTTTTGTTTTGTTTTTTGTTTTTTGTTTTTTTTTTTGGAGTTTTGCTCTTGTCACACATGCTGGAGTGTAGTGGTGCTGATCTCGGCTCACTGCAACCTCCACCTCCCGAGTTCAAGCGATTCTACTGCCTCAGCCTCCCAAGTAGCTGGGATTACAGGCACCCACCACCACTCCTGGCTAATTGTTTGTAATTTTAGTAGAGAAGGGGTTTCACCATGTTGGGCAGGCTGGTCTCGAACCCATGACCTCAGGTGATCCGCCCGCCTCGGCCTCCCAAAGTGCTGGGATTACAGGCATAAACCACTGCACCTGGCCTAAATTTTAAAACTGTACCTGTGTGTTTGTATTTCTGCATGGAGAGATGTCTGATAAAAGTGGCTAATTCCCACTGATAAAAGAAGGTATCCTTGAGTTGTAGATTTTTCTATGGCTTTATATTTTGATTATAATTTTTGGCATAGTTTGAATTTTTTACAATGAATATGTCACTGTTTCAGAATCATGCAAATATAATCAGTTGTCCCACTGTAATAAAAACATATACTTTTCACTTACAGTGACAGAGCAACAATTTCAAAGGACTCTCTGAAATTATAACTAGAAAATAAGCATATAATAAATATCAAATAAGAATGGTTGATTATAAATATAAAAAGCAAGTTGAGACATTTTGTGTTACTTCAGATTTTTTTTTCTTGAGAGATACTGTTTTCCTTACATGTTGAGAAACTGTAATATGGTTACTTTGAAAGAGGAAACACCCAATTTCCTTAAATAATGTAAATTGCCTCTTGAGGCCTATGACTCTCAATGCCATTCACACGGACTTTTCCCACCTTTCTCCTAGGTTCTGGGCTTTTCTCTTGCCCCAACAATGCCATGCTTTTTATAACTAAGCACCAGTTTTTCGGGAATTGCATAACCAGTGAATAGATTCATATGGCTCTATTTTTAAAAACTGAGAAATTGTGCCTATTTATGCTAATAATGACATTATTATTAGAATAAAATACATTTGTCTTTTACTGTTGATTGGAAGTGCATTTGTACTATAAAATATATAGTTTGGTGAACTGGAAAAAAAAAGGCAGCCTTTCTTTTTCCTCTTTGAGATGCCCACCATCTTAGGCATATTTGTCTGACATGAAAAGAGCACAGACTAGAGAAGTGCAAATAGCTGGTAAAATCTCCTTGAAGAGCAACTGACAACATTTAACCTACAAGACCCAAAAGGTTCAAATGATAAAAGGATGATGTAAAACACAAGCTCTCTTTCCTTCAAGGAGTCGGAATTCCATTCGGATGCCCTCCCTAAGAGAATTCACAATTTGGATGCCAATGATTGTTTCACTTTCCACTAAATATAAACACATGGCACGTATGAGACTGAATGTTAAAATCAAAGCTTGCATGATAAATAGGAGAACCCTCTAGTGAAGAAACACTTTGCCTTTTGATTTCTAGCTCTTCAGGATAAAGATCAATAGACTCTTCCTCACGGCTCCTGGTAATAAGAGTCTCTCCTGAGATGCAGTATCGTTATGGATAGCTGGTAGCCAAGTTCACACCTTTGTTAAAACAAAAGGCTAGCTTTAACTCTCACTCTTAGAATTCCCAACATGGCCGAGCCCATTTTAAAATCAATATAGTGGGCAGCTAAGCACTGAAATTAGTTTGGAAGCAGAACACCAAGCAAGAGTGGAAAAGTACCACTCTCAGGCCAAAGAGCAAGAACTTTTCAATAGGGTGGTTGTTTGCTTCATCTACCGGCAAAAAACATAAACTGACCCACTAGTCACTGAGGTGCAAAATACAACCTGGATCACAGATTCTCAAAGATAGTGGGTAGAATAATCACCTGGAAAGATTATTAAAATGCAGATGTCAGAGTCCCACCCTAGAGATTATTATTCAGAAAGGTATAAGTGGCTCCCAGAAATCTGCATCATAGCAGGTGCCCCCTAGTGTAACCAAGAGAAGGCAGAACAGTCTAGCTCATAAGATTAAAGAAAGCTTTATTAGCTTCATTTAAAAGGACACCTATTATACTGCTACATCTAGGCAGTGCTGTATGTGAGGCCCAGATTAAAGCCATAAAGATTTCCAAAGATTATACTGAGTAGACCCAACTTCAGACTAGGGCTTCAAGGAGGTTCATCTCAAACAATCAAATATTTTTTGGTAAACAATAAAGATTTTTTAATGCCCTGGGAATCAATTCACTTGTTTCCCCATTGCAAACAGAATCTTACATAGAGCCCTTACTGTAAAAAAAAAAAAAAAAAAAAGGCTGGGCACAGTTGCTCATGTAATCCCAACATTTTGGGAGGCTGAGGCAGGTGGATCACAAGGTTAGGAGATCAAGACCATCCTGGCCTACATGGTGAAACCCTGTCTCTACTAAAAATACAAAAATTAGCTGGGTGTGGTGATGGGTGCCTGTGGTCCCAGCTACTCGGGAGGCTGAGGCAGGAGAATCACTTGAACCCAGGAGGTAGAGGTTGCAGTAAGCCGAGATTGCGCCACTGCACTCCAGCCTGGTGACAGAGCGAGACTCCACCTCAAAACAAAACAACAAAAAAAAATAGTTTATAATATAGAAGAGGACCCAGTGAGTCGAGACAAGTAAAGGAACCAGATAACCTCTAATTTAAGAATAGTAATAAAATAAAAGTGGTTTCAGGTATTTATGAAAGATTTAGGCTAGTTCTTAGGTAGCAATTCTAGAAAACTAAGAGGAGGATTACTGAAGGTGACTTTCAATGCAAGGTCTCTAAAATTTACCCATTACTATTATGAACTAGGCAAAGCATGACTTTATCTAAAGGACAATCAGTAATTGAGAACACAACTGAAGGAACTTCTCTGTCCTATGATCCTAATTTCTTAATAAATCTACTACAATAATACTAAAATTTGGCTACAATAATACTTGATTTATAACTCAGGGGATAAGGTGTTCGATGTAAGCTTATTTTTTATATACATGACTCTTAGTCCCTTCAGAACTTCATTTCTCTTGGTTTTATTTAAACTTTTGACTGGAACACTTTCTAAAAGTTATTACCTATGGTATTGCCTGTGCAGTATATTATAGCAAGTATATCATTTGCAACATGATATACTGGCTAGAATCTTTTCTTGATGAGTCAAGTTCATCATTGAAACCATTATTTGTAGCACATATGTGGATGTCATATAGTCATGGAAAAAACAATGAACTAAAAATCAGAATTTCTAAATTTTTGTCAGCAGAACCAATACTTACTGGTCATGTTACCTTAAGCAAGTTTGAGACTCCATGTCCTCCTCTATAAAAAGGGAATAATACTATTTGCCTTGCATTTGCCAAAATGTATTGTGGAGATCAAATAAAAACAATTATAGTTAAGTGCTCAATACATTTTTAGCTTTCTATCTTTGGCATGTCAGGCACTGCACATAAACAGACAAGGAATCAAGGCTCACAGAAAATAACTTTTACAAATTGATCCCAGGCAGCTCATGTCATCTCCAGTGCTCCCCATGACTTTGCTATATCACTGTTAGAGCATCATATTCCACGGCCAAATCCTGGAAACCATTTGTAGAAACACAGAGCTTGTGAACTATGTACAGAGGTTCCTGCTGAGACATGACATCTGAGTTACAAAAATGAATGGAAAATGAATGGAAAAGAGCTTTTAATTTAGTCCCATTCAACTGTCACTTATTGTTTATATCAAACACTGAAAAGATGGTAAACAGATGATTCCCACCTTCTGGTTTCTTAAAATGCTGGGAAGTAGAAAAGGAAGAAGGGCAGTGGAGAGGAGGAAGTGGCCATGAAAATAAACACATATGAACATTATTTCGATGTATGGTAAGATCAAAGGGAAGATAACTAGCCTAGCTAGGCGGGTGGCATATGTGTGGCATGAGTAGGTGCTGAAAAAAACTTCCTGGAGATTCAGGTAGTTAAAATGGCAAGAAGAAAAGGCATCCAGTGAGAAAGGATGGCATGAAGATAGTGCAGTGTATGGGGAGAACCAGAGCAGTTCACAGAGCCTGTAATGAGAAGCAGGAGAGGTACAAGGAGGCTGTGGAAGGTAGATATGGATCAGTCATGAAGAGCTGTATACAGTGGTCTATGCTAAATCCTGTAGCTTGTGGGGATTGCTAGAGGTTTCTAATCGGTACTAATATGATGGGATTTGCATTTAGGGAGATGTTTCTGGCAGCAATAAAAGGAGGGATTGGAGGAATTTATATGGATCAGAGAAAGAGTTATGAGGCCATAAGAATGGCCTGAACTAGGGCCTCAGTAATAAAAACTACGAAATGTTTTGGACAACGAAAACCAAGCAGCAGCAGTAGCAGCAGTGATGACAGCATAATGTTCATAATGTTACTACACTTGAGGCATCTCAAGAGCAAGAACCTGGGACCTGGTACTAGGTAGAAGCTCACCTGATACTCATTGAAAGAGTTTATTTTTATAATCTCCATGTATCCAGCATGATTGTAATATTCTCTGAGTTCAACTGTTTTTGTTTTGTTTTGTTTTGTTTTGTTTTTTTGAGATGGAGTCTCGCTCTGTCGCCTAGACTGGAGTGCAGTGATATGCTCTCAGCTCACTGCAACCTCTGCCTCGCAGGTCCAAGCAATTCTCCTGCCTCCACTTCCCAAGTAGCTGGGAGCACAGGCGCCTGCCGCCGTGCCGGCTAACTTTTTATTTTTTGTAGAGACGGGGTTTCATCATATTGGCCAGGCTTGTCTTGAACTTCTGACCTTGTGATCCACCTGCCTCGAAACTCCCAAAGTGCTGGGATTACAGGCATGAGCCACTGCGCCTGGCCCTATTTACTTTTATAATGCATAATTTTTTTGTGTGTCAAATTGCAAAGTAGTCATTTTTTACCCTTTTTAGTTTCTATGAATGGAGAAACCAGAGAAGCAAGACTGTTAGAACTGTGTGTAGAAAAGGAACAGAGCTCCCAGAGCAGCCTGAGGGATGCTCCCAGAAATAAAGTGTACTAGAATCATCCTAGTCTTTTTGACATCTATTTTGGCTGCTCAACAGCATCTTTTTTCTTTCTTACTTTTAGTTGTTCCATAGTGTTTGTAAGTTGAAGATGTCATATCAATGATTTCTGGAAATTTATTATGAATCACTATTATAACATGAAAATAAATCATAATCTTCTTAATTCATTCTACCAACTAAAACGTGCTAGGTGCTGTGCTAAGAATACTGAAATAAATGAGACTCACACCTGGCTCTGAAGGAAATTATTAAGACTCCCAAAGAAAGCAAAGTCAATTATTGGGCTAGTAGGCTCCTTTTACCTGCATTTACCTGTTTGTTTTAACTTGAACTGAATTATTCTCCTTCTGGTAATGCTGAGATGAGTTTAATCTAGGAGCTCTCAACCTAGCTGAGAATTACCTGGGAAGGTTCCAAAAAATATCAAAGCCATGGCCTTATCATTAGATCAACTAAATCCGAATTTAAAATGATGAGCCCCTGGCATTGACATGAAAACAAAGAGACTCCCCAGGTGACCTTCATGAGCAGACCTAACAATCATCAAAAGGCTTAAAACCCTGTGTTATTCAGAGCTGATGAAGGACTACAAATACAAAGCCCAGAGGCATTGGGTGCCCCAGATCACTTCTATTTGAGAGCAAAATATGTCTCCCAAGCTCAGGGAAAAAAATAAACAAACCAGCTAAGTGGGTGTGTGAGTGGTGAGAGAAGAGAATATATTTTGATTAAATGATGTCTTGCTTTTCTTAATCAGATTATCTTCTGATTTCACCCATGTGTGGGCTTCCAGACCATTCTCATCTGGCGTTGTGTCCATGAGAACTTGGAAAGAATAACATTTTTATTAATTACTAAACTTCTGATGGAAACGAACAAACTCTAGAAACTAGTCTGCTAAAATGATTGATCTAAAGTTCCTAAAGTGGTCCAGAGTAATCTGTTCCACTACTGATGTCAGTACAACAAAATAAATTAACTCCCCACAATTGACACATTCCTGTACGGTTGGCTCCAAAAATTACCAGAGGAATTTTTAAGAATATCTTATTATAAATTAACAATTTATAATTGTATAAGTGTATGGGGTACAAAGTGATTTCATGATTTATAAATCCAATGTGGAATAATTAAATCAAGCTAGTTAACATATTTATCACCTCAAATAAGTAACATTTTTTATGGTCAGAACATTTAAAATTTACTCTCAGCAATTTTGTAATGTTCAGTACTCTTACTATTAACTATATTCATCAAACTGTTCAATAGACCTCAAAAACAAAAAGAAAAAAACAGTATTCCTTCTGAGATTTTGTACTCTTTGGCCATCATCTCCCCACTCCCTCCACCCCCCAGCCTCTGCAATCAGCATTCTACTGGGAAATTGGCATGTATTAAATTTATGAAAATCATGAATTGGTTTTCATGGAATGGCTTTCTGATCGCATAGCAGTATTTGGATACACTAGTCCATTTGCTATATGTTTATGGTGATGAAGGTAGGGAAAGATGATCCCACATATTTAATAAATAGTAGTAAATGATGACTGGAGACACTAATGCTAAAAAGTCATGGGTGCTTCTGAATCATGATGTTTGCTGAAGTCTCAAACAGGTTTAAAATCATCTCTATCTGCTTTGAGTGTGAATTTTGCTTCCATGGGGTGATGTCATCTGGTTTTCTTTCTGAAACCTCATGCCATTATCAGATTCTGTAAAGTGAGCCACAGGGGGAACCTCACACAGAGCATGACAACAGCAGGACAGTAATCATATTTTATAAGACAGAGACTCTCTCCCTTTTTTCTCTTTCCTTCTTTTAAATTTTGCTAGCCAAATACAAATCCTTGGCAAAGGGCTTTCTCATTTAGGGACATCCCTGATAACTCTAATACGTTGTGCTCCGGCCATGACTGTCTCAGAAAAATGTGGGGGGACTCCCTTTTCTGCATCCCTTAGAACATTTTCTAAAATAAAGCTGGAAACATACATTACAGACGGAAATGCAATCCTGTTCACCAAGAACTCCATGCTTGGACTGACTCCTGTTACAGAGCCCCATGCAAATTAGCCACTGAAGAGAGAAACCAACAGGTAATGGAAGGATGCCCTGCACGTGTTTGCATACCTTCACACCCGAAAGTTAAGACCCATCATCTGTGAGTGCCAGGACCTGGAGGAGGAGAGCAGGTTTCCAGCCAACTAAGAAAGCTGGTGGATGTAAGCCGCCTGGTATCCCCAAACAGGTGGAGCTGCTGTGGGGGCCTCCGTGAGCAGGGAGGCAGAAGTGGGGACTGACTTGCTAGTAACTGAGGCAGCAGGCAGTCATCCGCAGGTGTCCCAGTTGGTGTTGATTCCACGCAACCTGCTCCCCTACTCTCACTGTCTGGAGACGTAGGTAAAATAGTGCTCATTAAAAGCAAACACAGGCAGTGGAGCTAAGCTATTAGGCAATGCTGGAACTTGACAATCTAGGATAAGTCAAAATCCTTAGAGGCAAGACCAATTTGGCATTTAGGAAGATCAGGAGTCATTTTCGACGAGCAGGGGGTGCACTGTTTCAGCTGCTAGAGCTTTGAGGCTGGTCAGCTTGACTTCCCGGCACAGCTCCCTCCTAAGGGCAGTTCAGTCGATAAAGGGACCCGTCTGGAGCAATTGCAAATGCTCTTGGCTCTAATCTCAATAATCAGTGTGAAACCTCGATCCAGCATGTGTTGAATGCAACGCAGTTTTCTTTTTCTTCTCTAGGAAGCAGATGGGAACCGTTACAACAAAAAGAGCCAAAGGAAAAAGAAAGCCTGTGGTTTTGCTGCCCCTGCAAGTAAGTGGGAAGCAGTTTCCTGCTTTTTCCAGAGATGCTTGGAAGAAAATAGGATGTTCTAGGACATAAGTCTGAAAAGGTAAACAAGCCATTTAATTAACTGAACCACTTTGGAGCAAAAAAACAAGGAAAGGATGAGATTAAGTACAAATCAATACAAACTATAGAAATATGAGATTCTTATGGACATAATGTTTCCTCCCAAATTGTATACTGGCCTCTGCCCCCTCCTATCACCAACTACCCCAACATAAGGATGCCTTCTCCCATGCAGGAGCCATTTTATTGCTTTAAACAAGTGTGTATAATCCCGTTAGACTTTGGTTTCAGAGGGCCCATGGCAGGTGTGCCTCTGAATACCGGGACCTAAAACCGTCTTAGTATTCTTTGAACTGTGCCTTGCACAGTGGCTTCCACAATTTAGTAAGTTCCTTCTGACTTGATTGTGGGGATCATGAAGATGAACTGCTACCATTTTATTTAGTTATTTTACCTGTTCCCAGGCGATGCAGACAGGCAGTAAAATTAATTAAATCAACACTCTCCATTACCACTCTTGCTATTTCCCCAGAATAACTTGTCACTCTCTAAGAAAAAGAATTTTTTCCCCCAAGGCTGTTTTAAAATGATAATACAACCTCTGCTACAAACGCAGGAGGGCTGGCAGTAAGATGTGCAAACCTACCTTTCTAAATGTAATTAAACCCATGTAGCAAGGATGTCTTTTGGAGCCATAGTTTTCTATTGGGTTCAGGCATATTTAGGCATATTTGGAGAATTTGCAGGGAGGAGTCTCTTCGCAGAGCAGAGCAAATGGCCTTCTCTCACAGTCAGCGGCCCCAAAGAGGAAGGGCCCAAAGGGCCCCTGGCAAGTGAAGAAGGAGCTGTGGGTTGAGGGGCTTACCCTGATAGCAAAGCCTTGGAGAGGGAGACAGTTCTTAATCTCTTTGGCTCATAGACCCCTTTGAGAACCTGCTGAAAGTATTGGTATTGGACCCTGTGCAATACCACAGAAAACATTTACATATGCATTTACAACACTCAATTTCTTACACCATACCGGATGCATTCTCGGATTCCAGGAAACCTATCTGTGGATCACCATCAATGGTTCTGTGGACTCAGGGAAACACTTTCCTGAGAGTTTCTGCTTCTCAAGAATTGACTGGAAATAGCTCAGCATCCCTACCCTGTCTCCAGCCAACATCCCTGGATGCAGGTCTGGTCCTGGACAGTAAGGAGGCCACTGTTCTCAATTCAGTAACACACTGGCCTCCTAGTGACACTCCTTTGGCCCCCTTGTCTAGATTCATTCCAAGGGGGAAGATTTGGTCTCCCCCCACTTCACCTCAGGCACTCGTAGGACAGCCACCAGACCTGGATATCTATGCCCAGCAGAGAGGTGGGACAGTGCACATGCCATGGAGGTGCCACACATGTGGAACACTTCTGGGAGAACCCACCAAAACCTGGGGAGCTGGGAACTTACCCAGGCTAGGGCCCTCTAGCAAGCCAACCAAATGTGAGTATAATGGTACAGCGATCTCATTGGTACATTATACCTGATAATTACCTCCTTTACATCATTATTTGGGATTTGGTACTGGACAATGTTAGTCTAAGATATAAGAGCATTTCTGGAGTAAAGGTCTTTCAAAACTTCAGTTTATTATAACTAATTTTTTTACCATCTATTTATTTCATGTTGTCAAGACGGTTAAACACTGAAAGCATCCCTTGAATCGGACATCTCTGAACACAACTCTCAGAAGGGAGGTGGGGTGGGTGGCTGTGTTTCCAAAGTGAGAGCACTGAAGGGCTAGGCACGTAGATAAGTGTGTTGGAGGGGAAGGGAGTGGGAGGCAGTCCTGGATAATATATGCATATGTTCCCCCTAGTCCGGTGGTAGGAAGCTACACTGACTTGCTGAATCTTAGGAATATATCTGCACCCAAAAGCAGGCTCAGTAATTGAGAGATTATTGTCTTTTTGCTTCTATATTCATGTATTTACCTCTTCTAGTCTACTGGCATTTTGTTTCTTTCAATGCATCGAACTTACAAAGGTGTTGGCAAAAAACAGAATTACAACAAAATTATTAGAATCTATGCTTTCCACATAATGGGGTAGAGGATGTTGCAGGGGTGCTGCTATCAATATCTTAAATAGAACAAATTAATATTCAATGACTAAAATAGAACAAATTTAGACTCTACTTTAGGTCACCTGTAAACTTGAGCAAGTCAGTTAACCTGTCCTGTTCCCTTAGACGCAAAATAGGATTTCAGCTAGATTATCTCTAATGTACATTCTGTTCAAAAATATTATTCATGTCTGTAATCCCAGCACTTTAGAAGGTCAAGGTAGGAGGATCACTTGAGCAGAGAAGTTTTGAGACCAGCCTGGGAAACATAGGAAGACTCTGTCTCTACAGAAAATTTTAAGATCAGCCAGTTGAGCATAACTGTAGCCTCAGCTACTTAGGAGCCTGGGATGGGAGGATCACTTGAGTCTGGGAGGTCAAGGCTGCAGTGAGTCATGATCGTATCACTGCACTCCAGCCTGAACAACAGACTAAGACTCTGTCTCAGAAAAAAAAATAGTACTGTGGATATAACCATGATCAAAATACCTTGATTTTATATGGATCTTTGATATTCACAAAGCACTTTCTTTACTTTAATGTAGCTTATTTAGTGGTTGAGAACACAGGTTCTGGAGGCAGACTTCCTGTCTGAGTTCAACTTCTGGCTCCACCACTTACGAACTGTGTGACCTACAGCAAAGTATTAACCTCTCTGTGCCTTCGTTTCCTCATCTGTAAGTGACAATAATAATTCCTTCCTCACAGGATTGATATGAGGAATAAATGAATTGTCACATACAATGAGCTTAGAACAATGTATGGTATATCACAACTGCTCAATAAATATAAATGTTAATCATATTTACTTAAAAATTTAATTCATACGTGAGTTGGGGCCTTCTTTTAATTTTTTTTTTTTTTTTTTTTTTTTTTT
>NC_037680.1:55698428-55819828 GCF_003255815.1 Theropithecus gelada | reverse complement strand
TTTTTTTGAGACGGAGTCTCGCTCTGTCGCCCAGGCTGGATTGCAGTGGCCCGATCTCGGCTCACTGCAAGCTCCGCCTCCCGGGTTCACGCCATTCTCCTGCCTCAGCCTCCGGAGTAGATGGGACTACAGGCACCCGCCACCACGCCCGGCTAGTTTTTTGTATCTTTTAGTAGAGACGGGGTTTCATCGTGTTAGCCAGGATGGTCTCGATCGCCTGACCTCGTGATCCGCCCGTCTCGGCCTCCCAAAGTGCTGGGATTACAGGCTTGAGCCACCGCGCCCGGCCTTCTTTTAATTTTTCATCTGATTTACCTTTCGTTATTTTCTTATGCATCTTTTTTACTCCATTTAATCTCTTATGAAATAATTTCGTATGGTCAACAAATTTGAATTTGCAATGGCCAACTTAAGGGCATCCTTTAGTTGTGTGCGGAGAGATACTGTTTGAAGCTGATACTCATTGAGATGTCATTTGAAGCTATTCTTTTCCCCCATTTGTACCAGTCATATGTCTACAAGTTTCTTAAGTAGTTTATTTTACTCATAAATAGAATCCATCAGTAGTTCAACTCATTTATGGAACCCACCAACTCTTCCATGAAGGTAAGATGGCCAAGCACCTATAAAGTGACATTTAAGGGTCACTAAGAAGCTGCCTGTTTCAAATAGGTCCCACTAACCACCTCATCCTTCTATCAGCATCAATGTTTCTTTCTCTTCCTATGTGATCTGAAACAAACACTGTGACTTCTTTGGTGCTAAGGTATAACTCACTGCTTTGGGGCAATAGGAAGGTACTGCTTCTAGAAAGTACAAGCACTGTACATACAACATTTACTTTTCAAGGCATTTTAAGGTGATTATTCTCATATGCACCTTCCAGTGCACCTGAAGGACCAGGTAATCTTATCACAATCTACAGATGAGGAAACAGGCTGAGAGGTGGCCAAAATTACAAACATACTCATTGATTTGCTGAGCAATTAATAAGTCCTCAGCTTGGTCTCCTTTGGGGGCTTAAAATGGAAGACCTACATTTAGAGGAGTTTACAATTTAGCTTTGTTTCTTTTTTTCCCTTGGGGGTTAGGAATTGTGTTTAAAATTTCTAGATTTCTAGATTAGCTGTTGTCATGAAAAAAGGAGAGAACCTATGACAGAGAATATGAAACCAAAAACAGCTGAGTTTCAGAAAGGAGGTGAAATGGAAGAAGATACCAGAACATGATTCAAATGATCAAAACAGCCAAAAGTAATGGTCTTCAGTAAGGCAGAACTAAGATGAAAAAGCAGCTGAGGAAAAATGGGCCCTGACTGTAGCATTAGATTCCTGATAATTCACTGAAAATAAGTAAAACCGACTGTGGTCAGTTTGTCCTGGGACCAGCCCTGGATCTCACACAGCCCATGGTATTATAAAGACAAGGACCTCTAGGTGCTGAATTACACATAGCAACTGGAACTTCCTCCTTCTGAGTGGAGGATCAGATGTGGGTTTATTCATCATCAGGAAAACTGCTCCCTGATGTTGTCCTAAAGTCGTGTGAGGTTTTATTTATTTTTTTTACAGTTTCAGGGCTGGAAAAGCTATGGAGATATTTTAATTCCATTCCCTTTCAAAAATTAGCAATTGATATCGCACCCTTATTTACCATTTGATTTATTTTCTCTGCCTTTCCTACCTCATCTCGCTCCAGATGCTCTTGAGCACCTGCCTCACATCACACATTATTTCTCAAGAATATCTTGTTGAGTGCATGTCCTGCCTAGCATTCATTCCCCCTAATTACTAATGCGAGTAATTAGCACCTGGCTGTCACCTGAGACCTCCATCTCCCCAGCAGTGTAGTATGGGTATGCCTAGGCCACCCCTGGCTACATTGGGTATGTGATCCAAGTTCATGCTGCTAAACTGGAGCTTGAGAAATGGAGAGAATTAGGGATCCTTCATTGGGCACTGTGGTCCTGAAAGCGTTTCTCACTAGTTGTTATCTCTAGATACCTGAAACTGTTCTTCCCAAGACCCAGCCATTCATCTTTTCTTTGATTCTGTAAGTAGTTCTGTCTTCTCCTACCAATAAATTCCCATTTCCCTTTGTGCTAGTCAGGATCAATTTTTGTAGCTTGCATCCAAGAATTCATAACTGATATAGTGCTTCAGACATATTGGAGCAAAGCAAAATTCTTTTCTCTGTAACCATTAAGCTTTAATACGTTTAAAAATCCAAGACGTTTTGCTATGTTGAGAGACAATGTGTCATATGATGAGTAAGAACCATGCACCCTTCCTGGTTTGAATCCAGGCTTCGTCCCTCACTGTCAGTTGAGGGCACATAACCTCTCTAGTCCTCAGTATTTCCCTCTGATAATAATAGGTTCTATCTCATGGAAGTCTTTAAGGTCTAAATGATCTAATATGGATCTTTCTATGTATTTAGTACAGCTAGTACAGAATCTAGAACTTGATAAGCTCTCAGTAAGAGTATCCATTATATTTCTTGCTCTCCATATCTAGTAAGTTCATATTAAATCGGGATGAACAGGCTAAGTGTTCAGAATTCGAATAATTCCCTTTCAAGCCACTATATCAACATATTGTGTGATTTCGGTGTTGCCTCCATCTTTTTTGCTATAAAATGAAGTAAAACAGATGGATTGTGAGATAATGAGTATATAAAGCACTATGAAATCCTTAGATAAAAGGGGTCCCTGAGTATCATTATCACATGACAAGAAATTGTTACTTTAGGTCAGGTTTTATATTTTTAATATATTTTAAATGCATTTCTGGGTCAACATGTGAGATGAGGAAAACAAGTGGTGTTTGAACAGAAACTCATGAACAGTGGTATAATTACTTCCTGGCCTGCATTGCCTTGTTATAGTCAACTCACTGCACAAAGAGTTTGAAAGACAAAAATCCTAATTTTTCTGAGGTTTACAATTTCTGGGACCTAGTTCTGATAAACAAGGCCATGCCAAGTCTACTTCTGTGACTTGGATGAGCTCAAGCACTTGTAACGAAATTCCAGAACAGTCAGCTCTTCATTTTTTAATAAACATCAAGCCAGAATCAGTATCCTTTCTCAATAGAGCTGTTTTTAGAGTATCTCAAAATTCCTTGATACTTCCAAGGACACCAACATCATCTAATTTATGAATAGCAAAGATTATCTCCCTTTCAGTCATTACAGGGAATATAATAAAAGTAAACATAATTATGCCCAATGAATGATAGACAATTCCATAGGTAGCATGGTTTGGAATTGAACCTGAATTTTAGTTGTCTCTAGTACTCATTAGCTATGTGACTTTGACAAATTACTTACATTATTTTTTTTTAGTTAAACAAGATAACACATAATTTATAAGCTACTGTGTGAAAAACGTCTAACCCAATATCTAGCACATAATAAATATTTCTTCTCCTTACGGCCCTGAGATAAAAGATTCTATAACCTTGGTGCAATCCTAAAGCCCTCAGGTTTTCAGGTCATTCTCTTGAGGGTTAAATTGAGTTTATAACAACATAGGAGAGTGATAATTTTCCTATCTGCTCCTCAGATCTCCCAACAGAATTAACAGGAATTCCTGAAACTGTTTTCTTTCTCAGATTACCTACATAGGAAGTCTATTTAGTAATGAGAAATAATGGGACTGAAAACAGGACCCAGGTAACCTATTCCTAAATCTGCTATCAACATCTGCCAGCCAGGATGCAAGCAAACTCACAGCTTTCTGGTGCCCCCTGGAGGCTACCAACACTGTGCCTCATAATGCAAGGAACTTGTCTCTAACGGCAAAAAAGGGAAATTCAGTCTCGCTCCTACACATGTTAAAGTTAAAAATTATCTCAAGCTTTTGTCGTCTGATACTAAATTCATTTTTATTTTCTCATATAGAGTAGTTATCTTTATTTCTATGCTCATTAACTTTCTATGTCTGAATCCCTTAGAAGAAATAATAACAAATATTGGAGAGAAGGTAGTAAAAAATGATATTCCAGAGAAATGCAAATCAAAACCACAATGAGATATCACTTCAAATGTGTCAGCATGGCTGTCATTTAAAAAAAAAAAAGAAAATTACAAGCATTGGTGAGAATGTGGAGAAATTGGAACCCTTATGCACTACAGGTGGGATGTAAAATGACATACCGGCTATGAAAAACAATTTGTCAGTTCCTCAAAAATTAAAACATAGAAATACCACATAATCTAGCAATTCCACTTCTCGGTATATATATGCAAAAGAATTGAAAATAGGAATACAAACATATATGTACACCCATATGCATAGCAACATTATTCACAATAGCCAAAAGGTGAAAGCAAGCCATGTCCATTGATGGATGAATGGATAAACAAAATGTGGTTTGTGTATACAAATGAATACACTAACTGAAATATTATTCAGCCTTGAAAACTAAGGAAATTCTGACACATGCTACAACATGTATAAACCTTAAAGACATTACGCTAAGTGAAATAAGCCAGTCACAAAAAGACAAATACTGTGTGATTCTTCAAGTAAGCATACTTGGAATAGTCAAATTCATGGAGAAAGTAGAATGTTAGTTGCCCAGGGTTGGGCACAGAGGAAAATGGAGAGTTATTGTATAATGGATACAGAGTTTCAATTGTGTAAGATGAAAAATTCTGGAGAGGGATGGTGATGATGGCTGTACAACAGTGTCAATGTATTTAATGCCTCTGAACTATACATGTAAAAATGGTTAGAATGGTAAATTTTATGTTATATATTTTACCATAATATTTTAAAATCAATTAATTAAGAAGACTGTTTTTTAATCTTTTAAGTTCAGGGGTACACGTGCAGGTTTGTTATATAGGTAAACTTGCATCCTGGGGGTTTGTTGTACACATTATTTCATCAACCATGTATTTAGCCTAGTACCCTTTAGTTTTTTTCCTGATCCTCTCCCTCCTCCCACCCTCCACCCTCTGATAGAACCCCATGTCTGTTGTTCCCCTTTGTGTCTATGCCTTCATCATTTAGCTCCCACTTATGAGCAAGAACATGGGTCATTTGGTTTTCTGTTTCTACATTAGTTTGTTAAGGATGATGGCCTCCAGCTTCATCCATGTCCCTGTAAAGGACATGATCTTTCTTTTTTATGGCTGCACAGTATTCCATGGTATATATGTATCACATTTTCTTCATCCAGTCTATCACTGATGGACATTTAGGTTGATTCTATGTCTTTGCTATTGTGAATAGTGCTGCAGTGGACATATGTGTTCATGTGTCTTTATAACAGAACAAATTATATTCCTTTTGGGTATATACCTAGTAATGGTATTGCTGGGTCAAATGGTATTTCTGTCTTTTGGTCTTTGAGGCATTGCCCCCACTGTCTTCCACAATGGCTTAACTAATTTACACTCCCACTGGCAGTGTATAACGTTCCTTTGTCTCCACAACCTCACCAGCATCTGTTATTTTTTGACTTTTTAATAATAGCCACTCTGATCCTTAGATAGTATCTCATTGTGGTTTTGATTCGCATTTCTCTAATGATCAGTGATGTTGAGCTTTTCTTCATTGATTTTTGGCTGCATGTGTGTTTTCTTTTGAAAAGTGTCTGTTCATGTTCTTTGCCCACTTTTTCATGGAGTTGTTTATTTTTTTCTTATAAATTTGTTTGAGTTTCTTATAGATGCTGGATATTAGACTTTTGTCTGATGTATAATTTGCAAAAATTGTCTGCCATTCTGCAGGTTGTCTGTTTACTCTGTTGATATTTTCTTTTGCTGTGCAGAAGTTCTTAATTAGATCCCATTTGTCAATTTTTGTTTCATTGCAATTGCTTTTGGCATCTTCATCATGAGATCTTTGCCCGTAGCTATGTCCTGAATGGTATTTCCTGGGTTGTCTTTCAGGGTTTTTATAGTTTTGGGTTTTACATTTAAGTCTTTAATCCATCTTGAGTTAATTTTTGTACATTGGGTAAGGAAGGGGTCAAGTTTCAATCTTCTGAATATGGCTAGCCAGTTATCCCAGCACCATTTATTGAACAGGGAATCCTTTCACTGTTGCTTCCTTTTGTCAGGTTTGCTGAAGATCAAATAGTTGTAGCATGTGGTCTTATTTCTGGGTTTTCTATTAACTATAGTTAATACTACAATGGGCAATAGATCTCTTGAAGTTATTCTTCCTACCTAACTGAAATTTTGGGTCCTTTGACCAACAACTCCCCAGTACCCCTCCCCTCCAGCCTAAAAATGTTCACAATAACATTTTTAGGTAATCAGCATTTTACTCTCTGTTTCAATGAGTTAGACTTTTTTATACTCCACATGTAAGTAAGATCATATAGTATTCAGCTTTATGCGTCTGGCTTATTTCACTCAACCTAATATCCTCCTAATCCATCCATGTTGTCACAAATGACAGGATTTTCTTCTTTTTAAAGGCTGAATAGTATTCCATTGTGCATATATACCACATTTTCTTATCCATTCACCTATTAATAAACACTTAGATTGATACCATATTTTGGCTATTGTGACTAATACTGCAATAAGCATGGGAGTACAGGTATCACTTCAATATACTGATTTCATATTCTTTGAATATATATCCAGCAATGAGATTGTTAGATAATATGGTAACTCTATTTTTATTTAAGGAATCTTTGTAGTATTTTCTATAATGGCTGTGCTAATTTATATTCCTACCAACAGTATGCAAGTGTTCCCTTTTCTCCACATCCTTACCAATACTTTCTATCTTTTGTCTTTTATGTTTGTTTGTTTGTTTGTTTTCAAGAGACAAGGTCTCATTCCGTGGCCCAGGTTGGAGTACAGTGGCATGATTATGGCTCGCTGCAGCCTTGAACTCCTAGGCTCAAGCAATCCTCCTACCTCAGCCTCCCAAGTAGCTAGGACTATAGGCACATGCTACGATGCCTAGATAATTATTTTGTCTTTTTGACAATAACCATTCTAACAGGTATGATGTAATATACCATTGTTTTAATTTGCATTTCCCTGATGATTAGTAATGTTGAGCATTTTTTTCATATACTTGTTGGTCTTTCATATGTCTTTCTTTGAGAAATTTCTATTCAGGTCCTTAGCCCATTTTTTAATTGGATTTTTCGTTTTCTTGCTGTTGACCCGTTTGAGTTCCTTATATATTTTGGATATTAACCCCTTAATGGATTTATCATCTACAAACATTTTTTCCCATTCTGTAAGTTCTCTCTTCACTCCGTTGATTGTTTCCTTTGCTGTACAGAAGATTTGTTTGGTTTGATGCAACCCTCAACAGTCTATTTTTGCTTTTGTTATCTGTAAAAACATGTTACATGTTAGGGATCATGTCCAAAAAAATATTTGTCTAGACCAAGGTCATGGAGTTTTTCCCCTATGTTTACTTCTTTTTTTTTTTTTTTTAAGACGGAGTCTCGCTGTGTCTCCCAGGCTGGAGTGCAGTGGCGTGATCTCGGCTCACTGCAAGCTCCGCCTCCCGGGTTCACGCCATTCTCCCGCCTCAGCCTCCCAAGTAGCTGAGACTACAGGCGCCCGCCACCACGCCCGGCTAGTTTTTTGTATTTTTTTAGTAGAGACGGGGTTTCACCATGTTAGCCAGGATAGTCTCGATCTCCTGACCTCGTGATCCACCCGCCTCGGCCTCCCAAAGTGCTGGGATTACAGGCTTGAGCCACCGCGCCCGGCCCCCTATGTTTACTTCTAATAGAATAGCTTTAGAGTTTCAGGTCTTACATTTAAATTCTTAATCTGTTTTGAGCTGATTTTTGCATATGGTGTGAGATAAGGATCTAGTTTCATTCTTCTGCATGTGGATATCCGGTTTTCCTAGGACTGCTTATTGAATAAACTGTTCTTTCCCCATTGTGTGTTCTTGGCATCTTTGTCAAAAATCAATTGACCATAAATGCATGGATTTATTTCTGGGCTCTCTATTCAGTTCCATTAATCTGTGTCTGCTTTTATGTCAGTACTATGGTGTGTTAATTATTATAACTTTAATTATCTATTTTGGTGAAACAGAGTCTTATGGTTTAAAACCACAATGATTTGTTATTTCTCATGATCCTGTGAGTCAAGAATTTGCTTGGCTCACCTGGCTTGCTCTGCATCACATGATGTCAGCTACTGAACCTGCATTTATCTGGGATCTGGACTGGGGCTGATATCTGAGATGCTCTTCCACCCCTAGCGTTTCTCTCCTTGTAGCCACTAATCATTTATTAGTCCAGCCTATACTTCTTTATAGCATGGTGGCAGGGATCCAAAGGAAAAAATAGCAGAGGTTGCCATAACTCTTAAGAACTTGTCTTAGAAGTCCTAGAATATTATTATTTTCACCACATCTTATTTGTAAGACTCAAGGGGAGAAAAAGTAGACAGCTTCTTGATGTGAGGGGCAACATACAAGAGTGGGGAAATTGCCAGCAGCTATATTTGGAGATTTTCTACCACAATAACATTTTTAGATTATTTTATTTAAAAATTTTTTATTATTTTAGATTCAGGGAATACTTGTACAGATTTGTTACATGGGTATATTGTGTGATGCTGAGTTTTGGGCTCCTAACGATCCCATTGCCCAAGCAATGAGCATGATACCTGATAGACAGTTTTTCAAGCCTTTTCTCCCTCTCTCCTTTCCCCTTCCTGGGATCCCCAGTGTCTATTGTTTTCACCTTTGTGTTCATGTGAACCCAATGTTTAGCTCCCACTTAGAAGTGAAAATATGTAGTATTTAGTTTTCTGTTTCTGCATTAATTTACTCAGAATAATTTCCTCCAGCTGCATCCATGTTGCTGCAAAGGACATGACTTTGTTCTTTTTTTATGGCTGCATAGTATTCCATGATGTCATATGTACCACATTTTCCTTATCCAGTTCATCATTGATGGGCACCTGGGTTGATTCCACGTCTTTGCTATTATGAATAGTGCTGTGATAAACATGCAAACACATGTATATTTTTGGCAGAACAATTTATTATCTTTGGGTATATACCCAGTAATGGGATTGCTGAATCAAATGATAATTCTATTTTTATTTCTTTGAGAAATCTCCAAACTATTTTCCACAGGGGCTGAACTAAATTTACATTCCCACCAACAGTGTATAAGTGTTCTCTTTTCTCTGCAACATTGCTAACACCTGTTATTATTATTTTTTACTTTTTAATATAAGCCATTCTAACTTGTGTGAGGTAGTATCTCATTGTGGCTTTGATTTGCATCTTTCTCATGATTAGTGATGGTCTGCATTTTTTTCGTATTTCTTGGCCACTTATATGTTTCCTTTTGAAAAGCATCTGTTCATGTCCTTTGCCCACTTTTTAATAGGGTTATTTGTTTGTTTCTTGTTGATTTAAGTTCCTTATAGATTCTGGATATTAGGCTTTTTTTTTTTGAAACTGAGTCTCACTGTGTCACCCAGGCTGGAGTATAGTGGAGCTATGTTGGCTCACTGTAACCTCCGCCTCCCAGGTTCAAGCGATTCACCTGCCTCAGCCTCCTGAGCAGCTGGGATTACAGGCGGGCACCACCTCACCTGGCTAATTCTTTTGTATGTTGAGTAGAAATGGGATTTCACCATGTTGGCCAGGCTGGTCTCGAATTCCTGACCTCAGGTGATCTGCCTGCCTTGGCCTCTCAAAGTGCTGGGATCACAGGCATGAGCCACCGTGCCCAGTCTTGGATATTAGACTTTGTTGGATGCATAGTTTGTAAATATTTTTTCCAAAAATACTTTTTTCCAATTCTGTAGGTTGTCTGTCTATGCTATTGCTAATTTCATTTGCTGTGCAGAAGCTCTTTTGTTTAATTAGATCCCAATTTTCAATTTTCGTTTTCGTTGCATTTGCTTTTGAGGACTTAGTCAAAAATTTTTTGCCTAAGCCAGTGTCTAGAAGAGTATTTCCTACTTCCTACTTTTTTCTAGAATTTTTACAGTTTTAGGTTTTATATTTAAATCTTTATTCCAATAAATAGATCTTTATTTATACAGTGATAGGTAGGGGTCCAGTTTCATTCTTTTGCATACAGTTAACTGGTTTTCCCGGCATCATTTATTGAATAGAATATCCTTTCCCCATTGTTTATTTTTGTCAACTTTGTCAAAGATCAGTTGGTTGTAGGTATGCAGCTTTATTTTAGTGATCTCTATTCTGTTCCGTTGTTCTATGTGTCTATTTTCGTGCCAGTGCCATGTTGTTTTGGTTACTGTAGCCTTGTAGTATGGTTTGAAGCTAGGTAGAGTGATGCCTCCAGTTTTGTTGTGTTTGTTTAGGATTGCCTTGGCTATTTGGGCTCTTTAGGAGTCCAATATGAATTTTAGAGTAGTTTTTTCTAAAAAATAACTTTGGTAATATGAAGGGGATAGCACCAAATTCATAAATTGCTTTGGGTGGTATGGACATTTAAAAAATACTGATTTTTCTAATTTGTGAGCATGGGATTTTTTCCATTTGTTTGTGTTGCCTATGATTTCTTTCAGCAGTGTTTTGTAGTTCTACTTGTAGAAATCTTTCACCTCCTTGGTTAGATGTATTCCTAGGTATTTTATTTTTCGTTAATTGGAATTGCAATTTTGATTTGGCTCTCAGCTTGAATGTTATTGATGTATAGAAATGCTACTTATTTTTGTATGTTGATTTTTGTATGTTGATTTTTGTAGTCTAAGACTTTACTGAAGTCATTTATCAGGTCTAGGAGTCTTTTGGTGAAATCTTCCAGTTTTCTACATACAGAATTATATCATCAGCAAAGAGATAATTTAACTTCCTATTTTATTATTTGCATGCCTTTCGCTTCTTTCTCTTACCTGATTGCTCTGGCTAGGACTTCCAGTACTATATTCAATAGAAGAAGTAAGAGTGAACATCCTTGTCTTGTTCTTAGGTGGAATGCTTCCAAATTGCACTTGTTCTGTATGATGTTGGCTATGGGTTTGTCATAGATAGCTTTTACTATTTTGAGACATGTTTCATCAATGTTCAGTTTGAGGGTTTTTATCATGAGGGGATGTTGGAGTTTACTGAATGTTTTTCTGAATCTATTGAAATAATCATATAGTTTTTGTTTCTATTCTGTTGATGTGGTTTATCATATTTATTGATTTGCACATGTTGAACTATCCTTGCATCCCACTAATATAGCTCACTTGATTGTGATGAATTAACTTTTTGATGTGTGAAGGCTGAATTCAGTTTACTAGTACTTTGTTAAGGATTTTTGCATCAATGTTTATCAGGGATATTGGACTGAAGTGTTCTTTTTTGTTGTTGTTGTTGCATCTTTGCAAGATTTTGATATTAGGATGATATTGGTTTCATTGAATGAATTAAAGAGGAGTCTCATCTTTGAATTTTTGAAATAGTTTTAGTAGGATTGGTGCCAGCTCTTTTTGTATGTCTAGTAAAATTTGGCTATGAATCTATCTTGTCCAGGGCTTTTTGTAGTTGGTAGTTTATTTAATCACTGATTAAATTTCATTACTCATTATTAGTCTATTCTGGATTTCTGTTTCTTCCTGGTTCAATCTTGGGGGATTGTGTATTTCCAGGTATTTATCCATTTCCTCTAGATTTTCTAGTGTGTGTACATAGAGGTGTTCATAACAGTCTCTGAGGATCTTTTGTATTTCTGTGGGATTGGTGTGATGTCACCTTTGTCATTTCTGATTGTGCTTATTTGAATCATCCCTCTTTTTTCTTTATTAATCTAACTAGGGATCTATCAATCTTGTTTCTCCTTTCAAAAAACTAACTTTCAATTTGTTGGTCCTATTTTTTTTTTTTTTTTTTGTTCTCAATTTCATTTTGTTCTGCTCTGATTTTTAGTTATTTATTCTGCTAGCTTTGAATTTAGTTTGTTCCTGTTTTTCTAGTTCCTTTAGGGGCAAGGTTAAGTTGTTCATTTGAGGTTGTTCTATTTGGTACTCATGGACACAAAGATGGAAACAATAAACACTGGGGATTCCAAAAGGGGGAAGGAAGTGAGGGAGTTTGGGAAGGATTGAAAAACTACTTACCAGGTGCTATGTTTTCTACTTGAGTGATGGGATCATTGGAAGCCCAAACCTCAGCATCAGGCAAAAAAGAAAAAGGGAAGGAGTGGTAAATTGTATAAACAGGCAATTCAGAGAAAATAATACTTGAATGGCCAATAAGCATATGAAAATATGGTATATATTTCTTCATAATCAGGGAATATAATTAACATGACAATAATATACTATTACTGAACTCGCATCCATCGTGGGTTTACCATAATTCATGCTCATTCTATATAAATACACCTAAGACTCTAAGAGTAAGTGGGGACCCTGAGAGTCCAGGCTATTAATTTAAACCAGAACTTGCTTCAAACAAAGAAAGTAATCCAAATAACTAAAGAAATCTAAAAAACACAAATATCCAAAGAATGTTATCATATCCTGTCTTATTCACATTACTTCCCTATATTAGCTAAACTTTACATTAAAAAAAAATTTTTTTTTTTTTTTTGAGATGGAATCTCACTCTGTTGCCCAGGCTGGAGTACAGTGGCGCGATCTCGGCTCACTGCAAGCTCCACCTCCCAGGTTCACGCCAATTTCCTGCCTCAGCCTCCTGAGTAGATGGGACTACAGGCGCTTGCCGCTACGCCTGGCTAATTTTTTGTATTTTTAGTAGAGACGGGGTTTCACCGTGTTAACCAGGATGGTCTCGATCTCCTGACCTCGTGATCCGCCTGCCTCGGCCTCCCAAAGTGCTGGGATTACAGGCATAAGCCACTGTGCCCGGCCTAAAAATATTTTTAAAGGAAAAGATAGAATAACCTAAAGTTGTTTTTTCTTTGAGATCTTTCTTATTCATCAATGACTCAAAGATAGAGTGATGGCAGAATGTGTGTGTAACAAGAAATGAATAGAGCAATTTTTTTTGTATTTCAATTGTTAGGCAGAAATTAAACACATATGCATACACGAACTACAAAATACTGGTAATTCTACAAATGAGTGAAGTACGCTTATTAAAACTGGCACTGCATAATATCAAGAAGAATAGTTAAATTTATGCTAATAACTTAAAATTTTTCTTAAAATGATGATTACCCCTATTGGGTATCATAATTAATACAATTACTTCAAAAGAAAAAGCTTTATATATTAGTATTTTCAATGGAATTCTTTCCTTCTTTTGAGCAAGAGGCCCACATTCTTATTGCTCTGAGCCCCAGACATAATCTAGCCAGGCTTGTTAAAATCTGAACTATTCTAACTGTGACAAAAGTTTATTTTCTTATGTATTCAACCAACCTAGAGTTTTTTATCTTTCCACAAGCACCAAGTTTCAGCTGTTACTGAGGAACTGGAGAAGGGGGAAGAGAAAGCAACCAAGGGAGATGAGTAAGCAGTGGAACACAAAATTAATGCTGAAAGGCTGAAGTCATCGACCTCTTTAAGAGTAGGTTAAATACATTCATTTACATCTTAGGGTCATTGTAACAACAATGTGAGCACACCTTTTGATCTCATATCCACTACACCCCAGTGGGTGTGTAGTGAGATAGTCATGGCACTTCTGTTGCTGCACAAGGGGGTACCCTCTTTTCCCCCATCTACATCTTCCTGTCCTGTGTCATACCTGGTGTGGGGGTTAACAGATAACCAACCTTACTCCCAGCCTAAAACTCCAACATCCAGGGAATCAAACACTTTGTGTTTCAGGCCGGGCACAGTGGTTCAGACCTGTAGTCCCAGCACTTTGGGAGGCCGAGACAGGTGGATCATTTGAGGTCCGGAGTTCAAGACCAGCCTGGTCAACATGGTGAAACCCCATCTCTACTAAAAATACAAAAAATTAGCTGGGCATAGTGGCGCACACCTGTAGTCCTAGCTACTAGGGAAGCTGACGTAGGAGAATCACTTGAACCTGGGAGGCAGAGGTTGCAGTGAGCCGGAGTCGCGCCACTGCATTCCAGTCTTAGCAACAGAGTGAGATTCCATCTTAAAAAAAAAAAACAAAAAAACTCTGTGTTTCAGTTAAATCTTTCTGGTTCTTTTCAGAGAGGGAAGTTTGCTACATCTGTTCATGTTCCTCTCCTTTTTTCCCTTCTACTTAGTGAGCAGGTCTCTTCTTGGGTATGCTTAACCCATCACAAACTTGGGAGCTGGGAGAAGGGGGACTTCCCAGGGAGCAAATATAAGGATGTAATCCTGGCCCCTTACAAGTCCTGTCTTGAAAGTGACTCCATTTTGTCTTTAAGTCATGTCACTCTTTACCACAGTCAAGACAAACTTGGGACTGTTTCCCACCTCCAAAGTTGTGTGCAGCTCAAGAATGATTACCAAAGCTGTCCCAACCAAAGAAGAGTTTGAAAACTGCCTAATGAGTGGTGGAGAAACTTATGATCCCCCTGTGACACATCGTGCCCCACTGTCAGCCTGGTCAGTGTTGAGACACCTACCTGGGAGCTCCACTTTAATAGGAGAGGATGAATCCCGGCCTCACTGGCTGTGCTCCAAGAGGGCTCTGTTGCCTGGATCCCAAATCACTGTTTAGTATTAGCATTCAAGAGCTTCAGGGCTCCAAGCACCACACTATTGCCCCCTGGTGGATGACAGAGTAAAGTAGCTTTTCCAGGCTGAACACCTAGATGGAATGTTTCTTCAAGTTTGGTTATTAATTTGATACGTAAATCCCAGTAACTGCCTACTCTAACCTATGCTCTCTCTAGAACAGTGAAATATTTTTCCATAGACCAGGCAGTTTAGACCTTCATTTAACTGGCAGTATTTCTCAATCATCAGCAGTTTCCTCAACCATATCATTTATTGATGTTTCTACTGTCCTCTATAAGTCTACTTCTCCAGTCCTTGGCATGCTACTTTTTGGGGGGAAAAAAAAAAGTCCCAAATAGCAATTACTGAATACCACAAGAGCCACTAAGTATCTAGGGGATCCAGTACACAGCAATGGGGCTGGCCAGAAACTTCTAATTGTAAGAGCAGTTAAATCACCAACTTCCTCTTTCCTTCCATGAATGATATCCATTTCTTCAGAACTAGGTGAGTGTGGAGTTTGGGCAAAATATGAATGTTCAAGCATTCTCACTAACTAGATAAATTTAAAGTCTCCTCCTGCTAGAAAACAACCAGATACTAGAAAGTGTGTAAAAAATACACTTCCTCATCTGAAAAAGTGATTCTACCAAAAACCACTCAATAGCATTCTTAAAGGAGAAATTTTATAAATTTTTCACTTAAAAATCAGTATTGAGAAAAAAGATAACTCCTATAAACACTTCTATTTAACATGATGCTTGGGTTCTTGCACATTGGGAACCCCATCTTAGCCCACCTATATTTTCCTCTTTTAGCACAGTAAGGGAGGAAAGTAAATAAAAACAAATAAGGATTGGAAATGAAGAAAATAAATTGCTTATTCACAGATTATATGAAGATACAAATATTTTTAAAGAAATTATTTGAATTGATAATAATAACTCAAGGTTCCAAGCACCACACTATTGCCCCGTGGTGGGTGATACAGTATTACTGTCCACAGTATCCATCACTGGGCAACATGTCCATCACTGGGCAACAGAGCTAGACCCTGTCTCCAAAAAAAAAAAAAAAAAAAAAAAACAAAAACCACAAAAAACAAAAATCACTCCCTTCTCTTTTTCACAGTGTCCTTTTTCACAATAGTTCCTATTCCTTTTTAACTCTAAGTATTTTGAAAATCTTACATTAATTCTTTTTAGATTATTATCTGCAATTCTCAAGGTCTTCATTATCTTGTTTGTTGCATCTGCTGATGCTCAGCTAATTTATTTTGTGTGTCATTTGTATTTTTTATTGTGAAATAATCTCCAGAAGGAATTATTATTGTTATTGAATTATTTTGTCATGAAAGTATCTTACAGAACAGTTTTATACTTGTTTCTTCTGGAACCCAATATATTTCAAAGATTCAAGTATGTTTTTATGTTATGTTCTCCACTGTGAGTTCCTGAGCCATGAAGTACTACGAATGTGTATGCCATATCTAAGGGTGGTACAAACTTGAGGTTATAATTTCTAATACATGACTTCTTTTCTACTGAAAGCACAGGACAAATAACATTTTCACTCTTTCCACCAGCCAAGGGCAGAGTTTGTCTGGTCCCCCTTTAACAAATAGGGCAGTACATCCAAGATCCAACATTTATCCGGCAGTGTCAGTTCCATTTTCTGTATGTTCTCAGGACTGAGGCCATGACGCCTGCTCTAAGGAAGCATTAGAATCTCAGCAGAAGCTTCAGTCTGGTTTCAGTCTTTGCTCAGTGCTTTAGTTTTGATTTTTCTCTTTTCATCTGACAGGCAGATTTCTCTTTATTGTGAGCTTGATTATACATTCACAAATGTTTTAAGTGTATCTTTTATCCAACATTTTTTATGGGTTATATTATGAAGACCTCATCTATGTTAATATAGTCCACCATGTTGGTAGAAGTTTCATCAATGAATTATTTTTTCTCTTTTTAATATGTATTAATACTCATTCAGATTTTCGAGTGCTAGTTTGCTTTTAATTTTAATGTTTTGCATCCTTCTTATAAAATAAGATATATATACAGGAACAAAGAATAATGCAACAAACACAAATGTCCCCACTACCCATCTTAAGAAAAAAGTGCTAATAGAGGTTATGCCACTGAGTACCTATCTCAAGTAGGATACCCTTCTCTTCTTCCCAGCAATAACCCTTTTCATAATTTTGGTATTGATTATTTCCATATATTTCTTTCTTCTTTTACTACATGCTTCAATAGCCTTAACGGCATGGTTATACATACTTTCAACTTTATATATATATAAAATTTGTATATATATAAACTTTATATATATTTTATATAATAATTAACATATAATATATAAATATATAATATATATTATTTTATATATATTTTTTCCATCTCTGATGGAAATATATATATCTATTATATATAAATATATATTTATATTTTTATATATAAACTTTATATGTATATAAATTTAAAAATATATATATAATATATATGTGTATGTGTATGTATGTGTGTGAATGCATATAGTACCACATTAAGTTGCTTCATTTTATTCAACACTATGTTTTTGGATTCACTCATGTTAAAATATGTAGCTCTGGCTCACTGATTTTCACTACTGTGTAGTGTTCCTTTTCATGACCATTTCACAATTATTTATCTATTCTCATAGGCTATGGTTTGAATGTGTCTTCCAAAGTTCACATATTAGAAACTTAATCCCTGATGCAACAGTGTTAAGAAGTAGAATCTTTCAGAGGTGATGAACAGATGCCCTCATGAATGGATTAATGCTGTTATGGGAATGGGTTAGTTATCATGGGAGTGGCTCCTGATAAAAGAATAAGTTTGGCTCTCTCTCTCTCTCTCTCTCTCTCTCTCACACACACACACACACACACACACACACACGCATGCTGTGTCACCATGCAATGTCTTCCACCATCTTACAATGCAGCAAGAAAGTCTTCATCAGATGCAGATCCTTAAACTTGGGCTTGCTAGCCTTCAGAATTGTGAGCCAAATAAACTTCTATTATTTGTAAACTACCCAGTCTGTGATATTCTGTTATACTAACACAAAACACTAAGACATCGCATCAATGGATATCTATGGTATTTCCAATATTTTGCTACTGCTGACAATGCTGCTGTGAATGTTTTTGTGTATATGTACATGAATTCTATAGGAGTGAATATACTGACTTGTAGAACATTTGCATTTTTAGCTTTACTAAAAATTGACAGATTTATGTAAAGTTGTTATATAAAATTTACATTTAGTGCCTCCTCTATGTATACTAAACATCTTACAAATTCTCCTTCCCTTTTGCTTCCCTCTCAATACCTTCCACATGGATTGCAGACACTTCACTAAACTCTTTCTCCTATTCTCAAGTCAACTCCCAAATCTCTGCATGTTCTTATCAACGTTCTGCAGGTCTTTTACCCTCATAGGCTGAAACACTTTAGGATAGCAGGAGTACTTGGTTGGCTTCGCCACCTTCCATTTGCCCTTGACCCAGTGAAGGTAAAGGTAAACATCCCAGCCACCTAGTAAATAAAGATTTTTTTCTCCTTTTCTAACTCATTTTAATATAGGAAATTCTGTCATGAATAAAATTATTTAAATTTTTACACAAATGACTTCCCAAGTTAATACATAAACGTATGTGTTCTCTTAGGTATAGTTTGACATGTTAATTTCAACACATTCTAGAGGAAATATGAATTCTTTTGTTTAGCATTCAAAAGGACTTATTCTGATACAAAAATTCTGGGCTTCATAGCTGATCTTCAAAGGGAGAACACAAAACTCCTGAAATTATGTACACTATGTGCATACATGCATTATGTGCATTTTGCTTAGGGGAAGGTCTATAACTGTTATCAGATTTTCAAAGAAGCCATGACCTCATAATAATGTATAATCAACTTTCTACCTATGGAATAAATTTCAGATACATATGGAAGAGGTCAGCCCCACCAGAGCCTAATGGGTACACAGGGTACCTTGGCACCTTTCCCTCACTATAAATAGCCCTTTCCCATAGTCTGGGTCTATTTCTTCAGGGAAACTGTAGACTATGGGTTACAATTAAATTATCTTTCTGGTCTATAATGCTATAATATATATTATAAATCAATAACGATGTCTGCCTTTGTAAATGTTTCCAGTTTAAAGCCACAGATACATAAAACTTGTAAGACAACACTTCTGTATATTGTTCTAATCAACTGAAATAATTTGAAATGGCAAAACACTCCTTTATATATAATACATATCCTAGAGGCTTTTTAAAACATTAATTTAATACATATCTCTATGGGGCTTCAAGGAAATTGTTGCTCACTTTCAGGATAAAGAAGAAAGAATAGGCAGAACGCAGAGAATGGTTAGGGCAGTGAAACTACTCACTCTGACAATGTAATGATAGATACATGTTGTTATACATTTGTCCAAACCCGTAGAATGTACAACACCAAGAGTGAACCCTAATGAAACTATGGACTTTGGGTGATTATAATGGATCAATGTAAGTTCATCAATTGTTACAAAAGTACCACTCTGGTGGGGGATGTTGATAATAGGGAAGGCTAGGTATGTGTAAGGGTAGAGGATATATGGGAAGTTTCTGTACCTTTTGTTTAATTTTTCTGTGAACCTAAAGCTGCTCTAGAAAATAAAGTCTATTTTACAAAAAACATGAAAGTTTTTTTTCCACTTCAGCTGATCACTAAGGATATGCCTTTCTCAATTTACTATAGAGAATGCATTTATGAAGGTCCTGCTAATATATTCATGGAATATGAGGCATGCAGCCACCCAAATCATGGCTAAATTTCTGAATAGACAGAGTAAAATTGCTAACAACAGAAACGCTTGTATCGACCAAGCACTGTGGTTTGATTAAGTTTACTCATTTATTTTATAAATTTGCTGTAAAGCTATTAGAAGAGTTTTATTACTCAAATTATGAGGCTGAGTCAGAGTAGCCTTTTAAATCTATAAATTAATTAGAACTGTATTTTTAGAGCACTGAAAATATCTACCCCTTTCTTTCAATGAATATATTTCCTTTCTCTATTACAAATAAATTGTGATTTAGTTCATAATTTGCCTAGTTTGCCATCATTCATATATATAGTACTTGGACAGATCGCAAATATAATTATAAATTTACTTCACAATCCACTTCTGGGTAGATGAGAGAAGCTTATATATGCATGCGATAGAAGAAATTACCCTTCATTAAACATTTTCTCCATTCAATACATTTAAACACATGCCCAAGCAAGGATATAGTTCTCGCCTATTTGTATTCTCCATGCAAAATGCTTTTTGCGTTCTTTATAACTTCCATGTGGGAGTTACCTCAGTCTAGCATTTATACTTTCTCCTAGTTTTTTCTTTTTGGCCACCACTTTGTTCTTTCTACTACTTTACCATCACTTTCTTGTTATCCTTTCTATAAGGCATTTATCAGTTCATTCTTGTTTTTTTCCTTCTCTAATCCTCATATGCCAGGTTTGATCGTTTTTTCTAACTCCATTCAGAACCAAATCTGACTGTGTGCATGTCACTGGGCAGGGCTTACTCCACCACCTTCACTCATCAGTCATAGCAATTGGTCCAGGGATAGGTACAAGGCCATGGCTGAATAAATCTGGAAAAAGAGAGTTTTCTTTCTTTCAGGGTTTTCTAGGTTGGTAGTATTTAAGACTGGAGCTCACGGAAGCCACCTTGCCACACAGGAAGAGATTGTCTGAGCATGATGCCACCACACAGAAAAGAACAGAGCAAAGAGAATAAGAGAGGCAGATTCGAAAGATATTTTCGAATACTGAGATCCAGTTTTGCTTGATCCATCCCTTGACTTTTATATGAAAGCAATGATATGCTTTGACCACTTTGAATCATGTTTGTTTTGTATGAAGCATTCCAATACCTTATTTCGTTTTAAAAAATTTTATTTGCATTCAATAAGAGGTAAGATATTCCTAACAAAATCCTACATATGTGTCCATTTGAACAACATTGCGTTAGTTAAGATACACCAGATGGCTAGAAATGGAAACCAGTTTCAATCTTGTCTAAATTGAAATAGGTATTTGTTCATTTCTATAAAGTTTCAGAGGTAAGCTAGGCTCGGGCATGGCTGAGTTCCAGAACTTCAACTACTAGTTTTCCATATTTTAGTTGTCCACCCATTCCTCTTTTCAGCTTGACATCATTCTCTCCCCTTAACAGGTTTTCTCCATGTGGAGATAACGTAACAGCTGGCAGCTGCAGAACTGCATACCAGTCACGTTTTTATGATCTTTAGATAAAAGGTTATGCTTCCTCCAGCCCCAAGTACTCTGATTAGCCCTTCATAACTACGCCTGAAAAAAATCACGTGGCAAATATATAGTCTGTGACTGACTAGCCCTGAATTCCATGCCCACCTCTGCAGTCAGAAGGAAGCCTCTTGCAGTGGATGATCCCAGTAGCACCCCATGAATTTGGAACAGATGGAAGTGGTAGGGAAGCAATCTCCCAAGTAGAAACACAGGAGGTGTAAGATTTCTGTGAAACACATCAAGTTGCCCACTCATGTTTATTTCTTGTCCTTTTCCAGACCCCACTAAAATGAGGAAATAAACTGATTTTTTAAAAATTATGGGATTGGAGGAAGTAAAGGGTGAGAGAGCTCAACACAATTCTGGAAGGCAAGAAAACAATAGAAGAAGAGAACCAATCATGTTGGAAGATGTCAAAGCCTAAGGCATGGTCAGAGGCTGACGTCTGAAAGGACTTTGCATCACCTGGCATGGCTGCGGGTGGGGATAAGGTGAGGAGCTGTAAAAAAAGATATGGGTTGAAGTTGTGTGGAGTGGTCAATCCCTCCTGACTACCGATAAGCAGAACTTCAGAAATCTTTAATTCCCATGCAGCAGATACCTTCAATAATGCATCATCAGGAGACTGAGGTTCTTTCTCTATAGAATTTGAATGAGAAACATGAAAGTCAGACAATCAGACTGGCAGAGGAAGGGGTAGGATATGGGGCTGGTAATAGAGAATTAATTTACAAGCTGCACATAGGTCCTCCAAACCCCATCCTCATTACATCTTTGTGCAGTGTACTGCCTGAACTAGAATATGTGGATATGTCTAGAATTATAAAATCTTGCTTAACTACAATCTTTGTCTGCATCCTCCTTTTAGGAAAATGAGGTAAAAGGAAAACAGTAAGCTTATGATATCAGAGAGTTATTTAAAACAAGAAACTATAGTTCATTCCAGTTTTATGTCTCTAACAAAGCTACACAGAAATTATGAATATTCTAGGAGATGCCTCAGGCATCACATGATCCTAAATCATCAAAACAACATTGACTTGTGTTCGGCATTTTGTACTTACTGAGCCAGGAAAGTGAAGTGGTTCAATGTAGAAAGGTTTTCTGAGCTAATAATTAAAACAAAGAGTTTTCTTTTTTTTTTAATTATACTTTAAGTTCTGGGATACATGGGCAGAATGTGCAGGTTTGTTATACAGGTATACACATGCCATAGTGGTTTGCTGCACCCATGAACCCATCTTCTACATTAGTTATTTCTCCTAATGCTATACCTCCCCTAGCCCCCCAACCCCCAACAGGCCCCAGTGTGTGATGCTCCCCTCCCTGTGTCCACATGTTCTCATTGTTCAACTCCCACTTATGAGTGAGAACATGAGGTGTTTGGTTTTCTGTTCCTGCGTTACTTTACTGAGAATGATGGTTTCCAGCTTCGGAACATTCTGATTAATTGTGATTTTGCTATGTATTGATATTTTATAGCTCCTATCCCTTTTACCAGGAGCTACCTCCCTATCGTTGAATTGACTAGTTATATTTAATAATGTTTGGTGTTTGGATTCATTTAGCAATAACACTTGGAAATTTCTTACCAGTTTTTTTAAAGTCTTAATTTGTTTTTTGTTTTTGTTTCTGTTTTTTCACCAGCTATTTAGGATAAGAGAGTGTTTACATCTTAATGTAAAAAATGAAAGCAGGCATAAATAGTATTTTATGTATAGAAATGCTTTCTTTCATTACTTGGTGCCTGCATCTCTAAGTGTTTACATAGCTTCTCTGCCTGTATGATGTTGCTAAAAACATGAATCAGGAAGGAGAAAAAAAAAGTTGAATATCTAGTCCAAGAAGGAGAGAGGTTTCTATAAAAAATGTGTGTGTTTGTATATATATCTATGTATGTATATGTATGTATACATCTATGTATATGCATATGTGTATATATCTACATACATCGATATGTAAATATATTAATATATCCACGTATATGTATGTATACATATGTGTGTATTTTTATATGTGTATACATATATATGTATGTGTATATACACACACCCACACCTTCTCTTGGCATTATTGTCAAAAATCAGTTGACCATAGACAACTGCCTATATAATATGCACTGTGTGTGTATATATAACTATACAGGAAAAACAGGGTGCAAAGAAGAAAAAAAGAACTTTTTGTTGTTGTTGTTTTGAGACTGAGATTTAATACAGGCAAAATCACTGTGAACATTATAAATCGCTTATGTAAGTTTAGCCATTCTCCTACATATGATCCTAAGCTTTGGAAATGGGAAAATTCTTTTATTATTATTATTATTATTATACTTTAAGTTCTAGGGTACATGTGCACAGCGTGCAGGTTTGTTACATATGTATACATGTGCCATGTTGGTGTGCTGAACCCATTTACTCGTCATTTACATTAGGTGTGTCTCCTAATGTTATCCCTCCCCCCTCCCCACTCCTGACAATAGGCCCCAGTGTGTGATGTTCTCCTCCCTGTGTCCAAGTGATCTCATTGTTTAATTCCACCTATGAGTGAGAACATGTGGTATTTGGTTTTCTGTTCTTGCAATAGTTTGCTGAGAATGATGGTTTCGAGCAGCATCCATGTCCCTACAAAGGACATGACTCATCCTTGAAAAAAAGAACTTTTAAAAAACCTGTAATTAGAATCATCAAAGAGATAGGAAAATAATGCATGCATAAAATAAGAAAAAATATAATATAAAATAAGAAAGATTAAGGTTATTAGAAATTAAAAGTGTTATCATCAAAATGAGAACTTTAATAAAAGAGTTGGAAGATAGAATCATGGAAAACTCTCACACAGTAAAACAAAGAAACTATTTTTTTTAAAAGAGAGGGATAAAGCAATAAAGTCCAGAGGTTCAAGCTAGGAAGTCTTACATCCAGCCAAGATGAGTTCCAGAAAAAGAGACCAGTGGAAATCAAAGAAGAGAAATGGTCAAAGAAATAATAATGATAAAATTTCCTACAACAAAAGGATATGTCTCCAAGTTGTAAGAGGCCACTAAGTAATTCACACTTACTAATGAGTTTAACAAAAGAAGTGCAAAACATATTTTCAAAACTACAAAATATTGTCAAAGGAAATTAAAGAAGATACAAATGATTTTTAAAAACGCAAGATGGCTGTACTCCCCAAAGTAGTCTACAGATTCAACATCATCCTTGTCAGACTTTGGCCTGCTTCTTTGTAGAAGTTGACAAGCTGAATCTAAAGTTCACACTGAACTTCAAGGAACCCAGAAGGGCCAAATCAATCTTAAAATAGAATAACAAAGTAGGAGGATTTATTCCTTCTAATTTCAAGGCTTACTAAAAGCAACAGTAATCAAGACAGAGTGGTACTGGCACTAGGATAAACATACAAATCAATGGAATAGAATTGTGAGTTCATAAATAGACCTGTGTGTCTATGATCAACTGACTTTTGACAATGATGCCAAGAGTATTCAATGAGAAAATAACAGTCTCTTCAACAATTGGTGCCAGTGCCATTCAATAGCTACATCCAGAAGTATGAAGTTAGACCCTTACTTTACATCTTAAAAAAAAAAAAAAATCCAAAATGAATCAAAGACTTAAACATAAGAGCTAAAACTCCTAGAAGTAAACATAGTCATAAATTTTCATGACCTTTTATTTAACAATGATTTCTTATGTATGGCACCAAAAGCACAATAAATGAAAGAGAAAAAAGATAAATTTGAATTCCTAAAAATTAAAACTCTTGTATATCAAAGGACACTATCAAGAAAGTGAAAAAACAATCTCCAGAACTGAAGAAAACATTTGCAAATTGTATGTCTAATAAGGATGTAGTACCAATAATACATATTTTAAAATCTCTTATAACTCAACAAAGAGAAGAAACAGTAGGCAAAGGACATAAATAGATATCTTTTCAAGGAAGATATGCAAATGTCCAACAAACACATAAAAAAGATGCTCATCATCATTAATTATTAGGAAAATGCAAATCAAAACTATAAGACACCACTTCACATCCATTAGGATAGCTATAATAATAATTTTAAAACAACAAAACATAAATGTTGGTAAGGATATGGTGAAATTAGAACCCTTGTACTTTGCTGATGAGAATTTAAATGCTGCTGCCACTCTGAACTACAATTTGACAGTTCCTCAATAAATTAAACATACAATTACCATAGGACCCAGCAAGTAAACTCAGGTTTATACACAAAGTATTTGAAAGCAGATATTCAAACAAAAATGTATAGATGGATGTTCATAGCAGTGCTGTGCACAATAGCCAAAAGGTGGAAATAACTCAAATGACCATTGACAAGTGAGTGGATAAACAAAATAGGGTAGACTGAGCTACCTGCATGCACTGTGCAGTGCCAGAGAGGTCAACCAGAATCAAGATGTTTGGCACTGAGGAAGCAATTTTTGGAGAGTGTGACAGTCATACTGCTGTTCATGGCAGCTCGGCATGCTTTGGACAGTGCCAGTACACAGTAGAAGAGTACCAGGCCATCCAGAAGGCCCTGAGGCAGAGGCTGGGCCCAGAATACATAAGTAGCACATGACTGGAGGAGGCCAGAGGTGTGTTACATTGAGGGTCATTGGGTAACTAATCTGGCCTATGACATGTTTGGTTACAACGGTGGGGCACACTCCATCACACAGCAGAATGTGGATTTTGTTGACCTCAACAATGGCAAGTTCTACATGGGAGTCTGTACATTTGTGAGGGTCCAGTTGAAGGATGGTTCATATCATGAAGCTGTGGGTTATGGTGTTAGGGCCTCCAGACCAAGGCCTTATCTTTGGAGAAGGCAAGGAAGGAGGCAGTGACAGAAGGGCTGAAGCGAGCCCTCAGGAGTTTTTGTAATGCACTTGGAAATTGTATTTTGGACAGAGACTACTTGAGGTTACTAAACAAGCTTCCATGCCAGTTGCCTCTTGAAGCGGATTAAACTAAAGCAAAGAGACAAGATTTTGAACCACCTGTGGAATAGGCAAGATACAACAGCTGCCAACTGAACATGACCCTTGGACACCCACAACTTCAAGTGGTGACCTTCCCTTGCGGACCAAGCCACGTTGTGATTCAGGGGGACAAGGATTGCAGCTTTCCAACTTCTGAGCTCATCCACTATTGGTGAGAGAGGCCACGTACCAGCAGAAGCTCTGGCAAAAGCAGCTGCAGCAGCAGTTCCGGGAGCAGATGAAGAAACAGCAAGTCCAGTTTTCGCCGTCAGTTGAGAAGAGTGAGGAGACTCTTGGAGACAACTCTGAAATCTGGGATGTGACTCCAGATGCAGGGGATGGTGTGGTCAAGATTTGTCTAGAGAAGAACCACCCCAGACCTCTGACACACCAGCCTTGAACAACCAGATGGTGACCCAGAACAGGACTCCACACAGCCTACGCTGCCAGAAACCACAAGCAAAATCTGGATCTTGAGACCTCCAAACTTACAGCACTGACCAGTGCATAACAGGAAACTGGGAAGCTCATAGGAAGGGCCAGGACATAAAGAAAAGGAAATTGGATACATCTTAACTGAGCCTCTGACTACATCATTGGACTCTGTCACAAAGGGACTTTGGAAAACTACTTTTTGGTCATGAAATTGTTCATCACTCATGGAGAATTAACTTTATTGCTAAGGATTTATCGTGCTTCATTTTGAACCTCATCAATAGGATCTGACTGAGAGCCTACTGCAGTTAGAGCTGAGCACATTTAAAAACCTCATCCCACACTCTAGTTGGGAGAGGCTCTGGACAGATGAAACACCTTTTCTTTGGCTTGTGAGGCTTCCCACTATTTATTTCTAAACTATTATGTTAACACCGATGGACATTTTAGGAATCACCAATGGCTGCTTGCCCTCAAGCAATATAGGCCAGACTTAGTACTAACCACCTGCCTCAGCAATTACCTACATTCAATTGCTTTACATAACCTCTGCCTTCTTTCCTTTAGGGCACCAAGCATTTAATATTGTCCACATTAAGCACTGAGGATCATGACAGGAAAAAGGTTAGAGTAGCACTTTTTACTGCTTTGTATCAATCCAGGCTACAGTCTTCATTTAATATAAATAAACTCACTTATGGGTTTATGACATAAAAAAATAGGGTATATTTATTTAATGGAATATTATTTGCCCTAAGAAAATAAGGTACTGATATATGCTACAACACAGAAGAACTTAAAAACATGAAAGAAGCTAGTCACAAAATACCACAAATTACATGATTTCTTTTATATGAAATGTCCCAAACAGACAAAATTATAGAGACATAAAGTAGATTTGTAATTACTTAGGAATGAGGAGGATAGGGAATAGGGGCTTGACAGCTAAAGGGTATGGGGTCCTCTGTGGTGATAAAATGTTATAAATTTGTCTTTGGTGATGGTTGCAGATAGCATGGATATACTTAAAAATCATTGAATTATATTCTTTAAAGTAGTGAATTGTGTGCTGTGTTAATTATATCTTAGTAAAACTATTTTTACAACTTGTAAAGGAAAAAATGGGAGGGCACCAAATGCTGAACACATTGACTAGAAAAAGACCCACATCAGTGCACATCAACAGGAAAAAAGAAGACACTACAATCTCCAGGTAAAAACCTTAGCCTTAGCTTACATTAAAAAGATTGTAGGGTGAGAATGGCATCGCCTTGTAAAAGAGAAAGCTTTGTAAGTTAGAAGACAATAGAGTAATACAAAATAATTGATGAGGCAAAATAATTTTCAGTCCCACATTTTTATTTGAAAATGAGGACAGAAGGAAGATGTATTCATAAATGCAGAGTATACTTTACCTTCCATGCACCCTTTCAAAGGGAACCATCCTTCTACTGGAGAATAGACTCCAGTAAAGTCAGCAAGTAAAACAAAAAGAAGAGCCAACCCAATAGTACAGCCAAGAGGAGCCCCAGGTTACTGACTTTGCAGCCCATATTGGAGTGAGAAGCAGAGAGACCTCAACTGGATATCTCTATGGAGAAGCTATTCAGTAGAATAGTGGATATTATGGAGCATTTTGAAGCACTCGTTGGGCAGTGTGGGGAGAATACATGGATAGCAAGTATTACATGTGGAAAAATTTGATAAGGAAAAAACACTGCTGAAAAGGGGGGAAATGTATCATAGTATCATATGTATCATAGTATATGTATATACACATATATATACACACGTATACACATATATACACACATATAAATACACACATATGTATATGTGTGTACGTATATATGTATATATACACATGTGTATATATATGATTTTGCCTCACAATAAATAGTATGTTTATAGTTATAATGAATTGACATTAGATATAGATTTAATTTAAAAATACTGATATATACTAGGCAATGGGAGGAGAAGGGGTAAGACGGTATAAGAGAGCCAAATGCCTAAAATTAATAACTTGAGAAAATAAGTATGTTTTTGATTTAGGAATAAGAACTTGAGAATAGAAGAAACCACTAAAAAAAAGTCAAAAAATTGTCTTTGGGTAGAAGGACATGAAGGGTCTGGGACTTATTTTTCATTTTAAGTTTATGGTACTTTTAAATTTTTCAACCATCTCTATGTATTATTGATTTTTATTTCATAAACACTTCAAAAACAACAAAATTGAAAAGGTGATGGGGTCAGGCACGGTGGCTCACGCCTGTAATCCCAACATTTTGGGAGGCCGAGGCAGGTGGATCACCTGAGGTCAGGAGGTCAAGACCATCCTGGCTAACAAGGTGAAACCCCATCTCTATGAAAAATACAAAAATTAGCTGGGCATGGTGGTGGGCACCTGTAATCCCAGCTACTTGGGTGGCTGAAGAAGGAGAATCTCTTGAACCCGGGAGGCAGGGGTTATAGTGAACTGAGATCACGCCATTGCACTCCAGTCTGGGCAACAGAGTGAGACTCCATCTCAAAAAAAAAAAAGGTGATATACAAATCTTTTGATACCTATTTCACTAACCTGAGCTTTATATTAGAGCTACGAAGACAAGCTATGTTGACAGACTCCTTTGGTTGGTGTCTACACAGACAAAATTCTAAACACTTAAGGACAAAATGCTTTTGTTGATGCCAGTATTATAATTTCATTGAGTATATATAGTTAAAGTCTTACTTAATTTCACTAGTTCCTTTTCTGTGTTTCTCTGACAAGATTCTAATTTAATATTGTATAATTGCTGGCTCTGTTAGCAAAGCACCTGCGCACTCTGTGGTTAAGAGGGTCCTGATAATTTGTTAGCTCTCTTGAAACCTTGTGGATTTTTAGACACACAAATCCTACTTTTAAGAAATCGTCAAAGTAATCCTCAATAGACCAGGAATTCAGGTCAGAAAATACTTTAAATCCCTCAGGCAGAAAGAGCTGTAAATCCTTTAGGTTACTTTGGAGGATCTGAAGTGGGATGATATGTTTAATTCTGTGAATTATGTGGCAAAATTAGAGTCACTTGGCAAATTCTTGCCATGATGCTACACTCTAGGGAGAGGAAGTCCATGCATGCTACATTATATTCCTGGGAAAACACAAAAAATAATGATTTCTTTCCATTACCCTGATCCCTTCAACATCCTGTTCCCCAGAAACCTCTGTAAAAAAACAGTTGCCCTCTGGATAAATGACCAGACCAAAACAATTTGGCCAAAAATTTTGAAATCAATACTTCTCATCTTTTCACCTCTAACTTCTCAGCTCTTTTAAGCTATCTTAACCCAGGTGTTCTCAAAAAAGAACTTTTCTTGAATCTAACATTGATTTTGTTGTTGTTGTTATTCTATACGATTGACTGAGTTTTTTCCACTCAACTTACTTGGCTATCTGATTATGAAAAGTAAAGCAACTCTCCATCTGGTTACCTGCTTACCTAACCTCTGTGTAAGAAACCTTAATGGAACCTGAATTTGCTCTTTTTTTTTTTTTTTTTTTTGAGGTAGAGTCTTGCTCTGTCACCCAGGCTAAAGTGCAGTGGCTCAATATCAGTTCACTGCAACCTCCACCTCCCAGGTTCAAGCAAATCTCCTGCCTCAGCCTTCTGAGTAGGTGGGATTACAGGCACCCACCACCATACTCAGCTAATTTTTGGGTTTTGTTTTGTTTTTTTTTAGTAGCAGCAGGGTTTCACCGTGTTGTTCAGGCTAGTCTCGAACTCCTGACCATAGGTAATCCACCCTCCTCAGCCTCCCAAAGTGCTGAGATTACAGGCATGAGCTACTGCACCTGGCTGTCATTCATTTTTAAATATTATGTATTTAAGAAATACTCCATGCATACACACAAGCCTCAGGGATGTACCCTGGATTCTAGCTGAACTAACAATTTAAAAATAATTTGTGATCACAAAATACATATTGGTCCATCTGTACTCCATAAGGGCCTATCTTGCCCATCCTCCTTCCCGACATCCTTGTCCAGGGCTCTCCCTCCCACTAGATAGGGACACACAAATGATCCTTCTGTAACTTCTGCCATCTAAATGCCTCATGCTGGAGACCTTCCTCAGTTCCTTCCATGACCTTACTCTCGGTTTCATTAAGGACTGAAAAAGAAAAGGAAAGCCAAAGCAATAAACGGTAGCCAAGAAAAGTTTGCTTAGCCTCCTTTGTTGTCTCTGCCCAATTTTAATTTGGTAATAATTTGTAGGGAACAGATAAAGTCAGGGCCAGTCTTTCCTTGATGATTTTAAGGAAACAAAAAGCACTGATCTTGAAGTTCAGTCCCGGGATGTGTCTACTCTGCAATGGCAACTTCCATGCCCTTGGGCAAGCCACTTAACCCCTCTGATTTTATTTATGAGACAATAATCATATCATCGTTGTTATTTTTCTTTTTTTAACTTTTAGTTTCAGGGGTACATGTGCAGGTTTGTTATATAGATAAATTGCATGCCACAAGGGTTTAATCTACAGATTATTCCATGACACAGGAAATAAGTATAGTATCCAATATGTACTTTTTTTATCCTCACCCTCCTCCCAACTCCACCCTCAAGTAGGCTCCAGCATCTATTTTTCTAGTCTATGTCAATGTATGCTCAATGTTCAGCCCCCACTTATAAGTGAGAACATGCAGTATTTAGTTTTCTGTTCCTGAATTAGTTCACTTAGGATAGTGGCCTCCAGCTCCACTTATGTTGCTGCAAAGGATAGGATCAGCATAGTATTCCATGGTATATATGTACTACACTTTTTTAATCCAGTCTACCATTGATGGGCATTTAGATTGATTCCATGTCTCTGCTATTGTGAATAATGCTGCAATGAATGTGTCTTTATGATAGAACAATATATATTCCTTTGGATATATATCCAGTAATGGGACATGTACCCAAATGGTAGTTCTGTTTTAAGTTCTTTGAGAAATCTCCAAAGTGCTTTCAACAGTGGCTGAAATAATTTACATTCCCACTAATAGTGTATAAGCATTCCTTCCCTTTTCTTCACAACCTTGACAGCATCTGTTATTTTTTGACTTTTTAATACTAGCCATTCTGACTGGTGTGAGATGGCATCTCATTGTGGTTTTGATTTGCATCTCTCTAGTGATTAGTAATGCTGAGCATTTTTCATATGCTTATTGGCCATTTGTATGTCTTCTTTTGAAAGTGCCTGTTCATGTCCTTTGCTCACTTTTTAATAGGGTTGCTTGGTTTTTGCTTATTAATTTATTTAGGTTTCTTATAGATTTTGGATATTATACCTTTCTCAGATGCATAATTTAAACATATGTTCTCTCATTCTATGGGTTGTTTACTCTGTTGATAGTTTCTTTTGCTGTGCAGAAGCTCTTTAGTTTAATTAGGTCCCACTTGTCGATTTTCATTTTTGTTGCAATTGCTTTCGGCATTTTTGTCATGAAATCTTTGCCAGGGCCTATGTTCAGAATGGTATTTCCTAGGTTTTATCCAATGATCTTTACAGTTTCATGTTATACACTCAAGTCTTGAATTGATTTTGTATATGATGTAAAAAGGCATTGATTTGAATCCATCTTGAATTGATTTTGCATATGATGTAAAAAAGATATCCAGTTTCAGTCTTCTGTGTATAGCTAGGCTGTTATCACAGTACCATTTATTGAGTAAGAAGTCCTTTCCCTGTTGCTTTTGTTGACTTTGTCAAAGATCAGATGGTTTTAGGTTTGTGGCTTTATTTCTGGGCTCTCTGTGCTGTTCCATTGGTCTATGTGTCTGTTTTCGTACCAGTAACATAGTGGTTTGGTTACTGTTGCCTTATAGTACAGTTTGAAGTCAGGTTTTATTCATATATATATATAAAATCTGCCAAATTTTGGTATCAGAATGATGCTGGCCTCATAGAATAAAATAGAGAGGAGTCTCTCCTCCTCAATTTTTTTGAATAGTTTTAGTAGGAATGGTACCAGCTCTCTTTTACATGTCTGATAGAATTCAGCTATGAATCTCTCTGATCCTGGGCTTTTTCTGATTGACAGGCTTCTTATTACTCAACTTTGAAACTTGTTATTGGTCTGTGTTGCGGGAAGTTAGGGACCCCAAATGGACCGGCTGAAGCCATGGCAAAAGAACATAAATTGTGAAGATTTCATGGACATTTATTAGTTCCCCAAATTAATACTTTTATAATTTCTTATGCCTGTCTTTACTGCAATCTATGAACATAAATTGTGAAGATTTCATGGACACTTATCACTTCCCCAATCAATACCCTTGTGATTTCCTATGGCTATCTTTAATCTCTTAATCCTGTCATCTTCATAAGCTGAGGAGGATATATGTCACCTCAGGACCCTGTGACGATTGGTTAACTGCACAAATTGTTTGTAGAGAATGTGTGCTTGAACAATATGAAATCTGGGCACCTTGAAAAAAGAACAGGATAACAGCAATGTTCAGGGAACAAGGAAGATAACTTTAAACTCTGACTGCCAATGAGCCAGGTGGAACAGAGCCATATTTCTCTTCTTTCAAAAGCAAATAGGAGAAATATCACTGAATTCTTTTTCTCAGCAAGGAACATCCCTGAGAAAGAGAATGCGCCCCTGAGGGTAGGCCTCTAAAATGGCCGCTTTAGGGGCAGCTGTCTTTTACGGTCAAAGACAAAGGGATGAAATAAGCCCCGGTCTCCTGTAGCGCTCCCAGGCTTATTAGGATGAGGAAATTCCCACCTAATAAATTTTGGTCAGACAGGTTGTCTGCTCTCAAACCCTGTCTCCTGATAAGATGTTATTAATGACAATGCATGCCCGAAACTTCATTAGCAATTTTAATTTTGCCCTGTCCAGTGGTCCTATGATCTCACCCTGCCTCCATTCGCTTTTTGATATTTTATTACCTTGGGAAGCATGTGATCTCTGTGACCCACACCCTATTCATACACTCCCTCCCCTTTTGAAAATCGCTAATAAAAACTTGCTGGTTTTATGGCTCTGGGAGCATCACGGAACCTGTTGACATGTGATGTCTCCCCTGGACATCCAGCTTTAAAATCTCTCTCTTTTGTACCCTTTCCCTTTATTTCTCAGACCAGCTGATGCTTAGGGAAATACAAAAGAACCCACATTGAATATTGGGGGTGGGATTTCCCCCGATAGGTCTGTTCAGATTTTCAGTCTTTCTGGTTAATCTTGGGAGGTCATGTTTCCAGGAATTTATCTATTTCTTCTAGTTTTCCAGTTTGTGTGCAAAGCAGTGCTCGTAATAGTCTCTGAAGGGTTTTTGTATTTCTGTGGGGTCAATGGTAATGTGCCTTTTGTCATTTCTTATTGTGTTTATTTGGATCATCTGTCTTTTTTTTTTTCTTCATTAGTCTAGCTAGTGGTTTATTGGCTTTTTTTTTTTTTTTTTTTTTTTTTTGAAGTCTTGCCCTGTCACCTAGGCTGGAGTTCAGTGGTGCAATCTCAGCTCACTGCAACCTCCACCTTCCAGGTTCAAGCAATTCTTGTGCTTCAGCCTCCTGCTAGGTGGGATTACAGGCATGCACCACCAAGCCCAGCTAAAATTTTTTGTATTTTTTAGTAGAGATGGAGTTTCACCATGTTGGCCAGGCTGGACTTGAACTACTGGCCTCAAGTGATCCTTCCTCCTTAGCCTCCCAAAGTGCTAGGATTACAAGCATGAGTCACTGCACCTGGCCTATCAGTCTTATTTACTCCTTCAAAGTATCAACTTCTGGTTTTGTTGGATCTTTTGGAATGGCTTTTTGCATCTAAATTTCATGCAGTACAGCTCTGGTTTTGGTTATTTCTTGTCTTTTGATAGCTTTGGGGTTGGTTTGCTCTTGTTTCTGTAGTGCCTCCAATTGTGATGTCACATGGTTAATTTTAGATCTTTTTAACCTTTTGATGTCAGTATTTAACTCTATAAACTCTTAACACTGCTTATCTGTGTCCCAGAGATTCTGGCATGTTGTATCTTTGTTCTCATTAGGCTCAAAGAATTTCTTGATTTCTGCCTTAATTTTATTATTTACCCAGAAGTCCTTTAGGAGGAGTTCAGGTCCCGAATATCTTTGTTAGTCTTCTGCCTGAGTCATCTGTCTAATACAGTCAGTGGGGTATTGAAGACTCCCACTATTATTGTGTGGTTATCTAAGTCTCTTCAGAGGTCTCTAAGAACTTATTTTATAAATCTGAGTGTTCTTGTGTTAGGTGCACCTTGAATTCCTCACGGGCAAGTCATTCCCACAACACCCTTACACCCATCCCCTCTGCCCCAAGATTTGGCCAAAGGACCTTTTGTTAAAGCAGAGAAAAAAACACAGTTTTTCAAGTCAGTAGATTATTTCCTCTAAATCTTCAGCACAATATCCAGTTATGAAACTGATATGCCAAAATGTTTATAGGGAGTAATAACTGGTTGGTGAAAATTCAAGAGTTTTTTGGGTTTTGGTTTGGTTGTTTTGCTTATTCATGTCTGTCTCATTGTTTTAATTCCTTTTTACAATCAACACATATTATTTTATAAGAGAAAATAACTCAAAAGCTTTTTAATAATATTAAGACAAAGAATAGAAGGGAGATAGAAAATGGTAAACTTAGACTCAGGAAATCTAGCTCCATTATTGCTAAAATAATGCTTTTAATTAATAGGGAAGGTATTAAAATATATTGACTTTATTATAAACCCAGTCTTCTGTAGTTCCGTGTTTTATGACTTTTTTTTATTCTGTGAAGAATTTCATTTGTATTTTGATAGAGATTGCTTTGAATCTGTAAATTACATAGTATAGACATTTTAATAATATTAATTCCTCCAATTCTTGAATATAGCACATCTTTCCATTTTTTTGTGTATCTTCTTCAGTTCTTTTCATTAGTATTTTATAGTTTTTCCTTGTAGAGATCTTTCACCTCTTTGGTTAAATTTATTTACACATATTTGTTTTTGTAGCTGTTGTAAATGGAATTGTTCCTTTATTCCTGTCCCTGATTGATCACTATTAGCATATAGAAACATTACTGATTTTTGTATGTTGATTTTGTAGCCTGAAACTTTACTAAATTCATTTATCAACTCTGAGAGTTTTCTTGGTGGAGTTCTTAGGTTTTTCTAAATATAAAATCCTGTCATTGCAAACAGAGATAACTTCATTTCTTCCTTTCCAATTTGGATGCCCTTAATTTCTTTCTCTTGCCTAATTGATCTGGCTAGAACTTCCAGTACTACGTTGAATCAAAGTGGTGAAAGGGTTTCCTTGTCTTATTCCAGATATTTTTTCCCATTCAGTATTATATTAGCTGTGATCTTGATATATATGACCTTTATCATGTTGATGTATGTTCCTTTTATACCCAATTTGTTGAGGGTTTTTAATTATGAAAGGATATTAATTCTATCAAATGCTTTTTTATCTTCTATTGAAATGATCATATGGTTTCTGCCCTTGATTCTGTTGATGTGATGTATCATATTTATTGATTTGCATATGTTAATCCATTCTTGCATCCCTGGGATGAATCCCACTTGATCATGGTGAATAATATTTTTAATGTATTGTTAAATTGAGTTTGCTAATATTTTGTTGAGGATTTATATATATATATTCATCAGGGATATTGGACTGTAGTTTTCTGAGTTTGGAACTATTCCCTCCTATTCAATTATTTGAAATAGTTTGAGTAGAACTGGTATTAGTTCTGTCTTAAATACTTGGTAGAATTCAGCAGTAAGTCCATCAGGTCCTGTACTTTTCTTTGATGGCAGTCTATTTATTATAACTCTTATATCATTACTCATCATTGGTCTGTTCAGTTTTTCTGTATCTTCCTGATTCAGTATTGGTAGGTTGCATGTGCCCAGGAATTTATCCATTTAGTCTAGGTTTTCCAATTTGTTGGCATATAATTGCTCACAATAATCTCTAATAATCCCTTGCATTTCAGTGGTATCAGCTGCAAAGTTTTATCTTTTTTCATTTTATTTATTTGGCTAAAGGATTTTTTATTTTATCTTTTCAAAAAATCAACTTTTCATTTTGTTGAATTTTTTTGGTCTCAATTTCATTTATTTCTGCTCTGGCCTTTATTATTTCTTTTTTTTCCTACTAATTTTCAGTTTAGTTTGATCTTGCTTTTTTAGTTCCTTGGGGTTTATTGTTAAGTTGCTTGAGTCTTTCTATTTTTTTATATAAGCATTTATTGCTATAAACTTCCCTCTTAAGACTGCTTTTTCTGTGATATGCTTTGGATGTTTGTTTCCTCCAAATGTCATATTAAAATATAATCCCAGCCTGGTGCAGTGACTCATGCCTGTAATTCCAGCACTTTGGGAGGTCAAGGCGGGTGGATCATGAGGTTAGGAGATCGAGACCATCCTGACCAATGTGGTGAAACCCCGTCTGTACTAAAAATACAAAAATAAGCTGGGCCTGGTGGCACATGCCTGTAGTCCCAGCTACTCAGGAGTCTGAGGCAGGAGAATTGCTTGAACCCAGGAGGTGGAGGTTGCAGTGAACCAAGATAGCGCCACTGCACTCCAGCCTGACAATAGAGGGAGACTCCATCTCAAAAAAATATATGTATGTATGTGTGTATATACACACACACACACACACACATAATATAGAGAATATATATATATATATATATATATATATAATCACCACCTAGTGTTGGAGGTGGGGCCTTGTAGGAGGTGTTTGGATTTCGAGGGCAGATCCCCCATGAATGGCTTAGCACCATCCCCTAGGCAATGAGTGAGTTCTTGCTTTGGTAGTTCACATGAGATCTGGTTGTTTTAAAAAGCATGGCACCTGCACCCTCTCTCTTGCTCCCATTCTTGCCATGAGACATGCTGGCTCCATTGCCTCTGCCATGCTTGTAAGCCCCCTGAGGCCCTTACAAGAAGCAGATGCCACCATCACATTGCCTGTACTATATGCAGTACCATGAGCCAATTAAACCTCTTTTCTTTATAACTTACCCAGACTCAGATATTTCTTTATTGCAATGTAAGAACAGACTAATGTATGCTGTTTCCCATAGGTTTTTGACACGTTGTGTTTCATTTTCACTTCGGTAAATTTTTAAATTATATTCTTAACTTTGTAATTGGCTCATTGGTCATTCAGGAGTATGTTGTTTAATTTCCATGAATTTATACAGTTTTCAGTGTTCCTCTTGTTATTGATTTCTACTTTTATTCCATTGTTTTAAGAAAAGATATTTAATAGGATTTCAACGTTTGTGGATTTGTTGAGACTTGTTTCGGGGCCTTACATATTATCTATCCTAGAGAATGTTCCATGTGCTGATGAAAAGAATGTATACTCTGCAGCAGTTGGATAAAATGTTCTGTACACATCTATTAGGTCTATGTGGTCTACAATATAGTTTAACGTCAATGTTTCTTTGTTGATTTTCTGCTTTGAATGACCCATCCATTGCTGAAAGTGGGAGTATTAAAGTTCCCCAATATTATTGTGTTATATTCTTTCTCTTCCTTTAGATCTATTAATGTTTGCTCTATATAGTTGACTATTCCAGTGTTGGGTGTATATATATATATATATTTACTATTATATGCTTTTGCTAAATTTTATAATGATGTTTCTGTCTCTTTTTACAGCTTTTCACATAAGGTTTATTTGATCTAGTATAAATATAGCTATTCCTGTTCTCGTTTTACTTACATTTACATGGACTATCTTTTTCCCCATCTGAGACGTTGGGGTTTTCTAAATATACAATGGTGTCATCTGCAAACAGAGACAATTTGACTTCCTCTTTTCCTAATTAAACACACTTTATTTCTTTCTCTTGCCTGATTGTCCTGGCCAGAACTTCCAATACTATGTTGAATAGGAGTGGTGAGAGAGGGCTTCCTTGTCTTGTGCTGGTTTTCAAATGGAATGCTTTCAGATTTTGCCCATTCAGTATGATATTGGCTTTGGGTTTGTCATAAATAGCTGTTATTATTTTGAGATACATTCCATCAATACTTACTTTATTGAGTGTTTTTAGCGTGAAAGGCTGTTGAATCTTGCTGAAGACCTTTTCTGCATCTATTAAGATAATCATGTGGTTTTTGTTGTTGGTTCTGTTTATATGATGGATTACATTTATTGATTTGCATATGTTGAACCAGCATTGGATCCCAGGGATAAAGCCAACTTGATCATGGTGAATAAGCTTTTTGATGTGCTGCTGGATTCGGTTTGCCAGTATTTTATTGAGGATTTTTGCATCAATGTTCATCAGGGATATTGGCCTAAAATTCTTTTTTGTTGTTGTTGTCTTTCTGACAGGCTTCGGTATTAGGATGATGTTCGCCTCATAAAATGAGTTAGGGAGGATTCCCTCTTTTTCTATTGATCAGAATAGTTTCAGAAGGAATGGTACCAGCTCCTCTTTGTACCTCTGATAGAATTCAGCTGTGACTCCATCTAGTCCTGGGCTTTTTTTTTTTGTTGGTAGGCTATTAATTATTGCCTCAATTTCAGAACCTGTTATTGGTCTTTTCAGATATTCAATTTCTTCCTGGATTAGTCTTGGGAGGTTGCATGTGTCCAGAAACTTAACCATTTCTTCTAGATTTTCTGGTTTATTTGTGTAGAGGTGTTTATAGTGTTCTCTAATGGTAGTTTGTATTTCTGTGGGATTGGTGGTGATATCTCCTCTATCATTTTTCAATTGCCTCTATTTGATTCTTCTCTCTTTTCTTCTTTATTAGTCTTGCTATCAGTTTATCTATTTTGTTGATCTTTTCTAAAAACCAGCTCCTGGATTCACTGATTTTTTTTGAAGGGTTTTTTGTGTCTCTATCTCCTTCAGTTCTGCTCTGATCTTAGTTATTTCTTATCTTCTGCTAGCTTTTACATTTATTTGCTCTTCTCTAGTTCTGTTAATGGTGATGTTAGGGTGTCAATTTTAGATCTTTCCTGCTTTCTCTTGTGGGATTTAGTGCTATAAATTTCCCTCTACACACTGCTTTAAATGTGTCCCAGAGATTCTGGTACATTGTGTCTTTGTTCTTATTGGTTTCAAAGAACAACTTTTTCTGCCTTCATTTTGTTATTTACCCAGTAGTCATTCAGGAGCAGGTTGTTCAATTTCCATGTAGTTGTGTGGTTTTGAGTGAGTTTCTTAATCCTGAGTTCTAATTTGATTGCACTGTGGTCTGAGAGACAGTTTGTTGTGATTTCTTTTCTTTTTACATTTGCTGAGGAGTGTTTTACTTCCAATTATGTGGTCAGTTTTAGAATAAGTGTGATGTGGTGCTGAGAAGAATGTATATTCTGTTGATTTGTGGAGGAGAGTTCTGTAGATATCTATTAGGTCTGCTTAGTGCAGAGCTGAATTAAAGTCCTGGATATCCTTGTTAACCTTCTCTCTTGCTGATCTGTCCAATACTGACAGTGGGGTGTTAAAGTCTCCCATTATTATTGTGTGGGAGTCTAAGTCTCTTTGTAGGTCTCTAAGGACTTGCTTTATGAATCTGTGTGCTCCTGTATTGGGTGCATATATATTTAGGATAATTGGCTCTACTGGTTGAATTTATCCCTTTACCATTATATAATGGCCTTCTTTGTCTCTTTTGATCTTTGTTGGTTTAAAGTCTGTTTTATAAGAGACTAGGATTGCAACCCCTGCTTTTTTTTTTTTTCCACTTTCCATTTGCTTAGTAGATCTTCCTCCATCCCTTTATTTTGAGCCTCTGTGTGTCTCTGCACGTGAGATGGGTCTCCTGAATACAGCACACTGATGGGTCTTGACTCTATCCAATTTGCCAGTCTGTGTCTTTTAATTGGGGCATTTAATCCATTTACATTTAAGGTTAATAGTGTTATGTGTGAATTTGATCCTGTCATTATGATGTTAGCTGGCTATTTGCCTGTTAATTGATGCAGTTTCTTCCTAGCATCAATGGTCTTTACAATTTGGCATGTTTTTGCAGTGGCTGGTACCAGTTGTTCCTTTCCATGTTTAGAGCTTCCTTCAGGAGCTCTTGTAAGGCAGGCCTGGTGGTGACAAAATCTCTCAGCATTTGCTAGTCTGTAAAGGATTTTATTTCTCCTTCACTTATGAAACTTAATTTGGCTGGATATGAAATTCTGGTTTGAAAATTCTTTTCTTTAAGAACGTGAGTATTGGCCCCCACTCTCTTCTGACTTGTAGGGTTTCTGTCGAGAGATCTGCTGTTGGTCTGATGTGCTTTCCTTTCTGGGTAACTGACCTTTCTCTCTGGTTGCCCTTAACATTTTTTCCCTCATTTCAACCTTGGTGAATCTGACAATTATGTGTCTTGGGGTTGCTCTTATAGAAGAGTATCTTTGTGGTGTTCTCTGTATTTCCTGAATTTGAATGTTGGCCTGCCTTGCTAGGTTGGGGAAGTTCTCCTGGATAATATCCTGAAGAGTGTTTTCCAACTTGGTTCCATTCTCCCCATCACTTTCAGATACACCAGTCACATGTAGATTTGGTCTTTTCACATAGTCCCGTAGTTCTTGGAGGCTTTGTTCATTTCTTTTCACTCTTTTTTCTCTAATCTTGTCTTCTCATTTTATTTCATTAATTTTATCTTCAATCACTGATATCCTTTCTTCCACTTGATTGAATCAGCTATTGAAGCTTGTATATACTTCATGAAGTTCTTGTGCTGTGGTTTTCAGCTCCATCATGTCATTTAAGGTCTTCTCTATGCTGTTTATTCTAGTTAACCATTCACCTAACCTTTCTGAAAGATTTTTAGCTTCCTTGCGATGGGTTAGAACATGCTCCTTTAGCTCAGAGAACTTTGTTATTACCGACCTTCTGAGGCCTACTTCTGTCAACTCATCAAACTCATTCTCCATCCAGTTTTGTTCCTTTGCTGGCGAGGAGTTGTGTTCCTTTGGAGGAGAAGAGGCATTCTGGTTTTTGGAATTTTCAGCCTTTCTGCTCTGGTTTCTCCCCATCTTTGTGGTTTTATCTACCTTTGGTCTTTGATGTTGGTGACCTACGGATGGGGTTTTGGTGTGGATGTCCTTTTTGTTGATGTTGATGCTATTCCTTCCTGTTTGTTAGTTTTCCTTCTAATACGCCCCACAGCTGCAGGTCTGTTGGAGTTTGCTTGAGGTCTGCTCAAGACCCTGTTTGCCTGGGTATCACCAGCGGAGACTGCAGAACAGCAAAGATTGCTGCCTGCCCCTTCCTCTGGAAGCTTTGTTCCATAGGGGCACCCACCTGTATGAGGTGTCTATTGGCCCCTACTGGGAGGTGTCTCCTAGTCAGGCTACACAGGGGTCAGGGATCCTCTTGAGGAGGCAGTCTGTCCATTATCGGAGCTCAAATGCCATGCTGGGAGAACCAGTGCTCTCTTCAGAGCTGTCAGTTAGGGACATTTGAATCTGGAGAAGTTGTCTGCTGCCTTTTGCTCAGATATCCCCTGCCCCCAGAGGTGGAATCTGTAGATGCAGTAGGCCTTCCTGAGCTGCAGTGGGCTCTGCCCAGTTCAAGCTTACCTGCTGCCTTCTTTACACTGTGAGCATAGAACTGCCTACACAAGCCTTAGCAATGGCGGACACCCCTCCCACTGCCAAACTCCCACGTCCCAGGTCAATCTCAGACTTCTACGCTAGCAGCAAGCAAAGCTCGGTGGGTGTGGGACCCACCGAGCCAGGCACAAGAGGGAATCTCCTGGTCTGCCGGTTGCAGAGACCATGGGAAAAGCACAGTATTTGGGCAGAAGTGTATTGTTCCACCAGGTACAGTCATTCATGGCTTCCCTTGGCTAGGAAAGGGAAATCACCCAACCAGTTATGCTTCCTGGGTGAGGCAACGCCCCGCCCTGCTTTGGCTCACCCTCCGTGGGCTGTACCCACTGTCCAACCAGTCCCAATGAGATGAACCTGGTACCTCAGTTGGAAATGCAGAAATCACCCATCTTCTGTGTTGATCTTGCTGGGAGCTGTAGACCACAGCTGTTCCTACTCGGCCATCTTGGAAGCGACCAATATCTTCCTTCCTTTCTTCTTTCTTTCTTTCTTTCTTTCTTTCTTTCTTTCTTTCTTTCTTTCTTTCTTCCTTTCTTTCTTATGTGATTTTTCTGTGGTAGTATGTTTTAATTTGTCGTTTTTAATATTTAGTGTATCTATCATAGGTTTTTGCCTTGCGCTCACCACAAGGCTTACCAAAAACATCCTATAGTTGTAAGTATTTAAAACTAACACCAAAATCTGAGGGGGAAAATGGCAGATAGGAGACAGAACTAACTTGCAGCTCCCACTTGGATGGACAGAGCAGCATGTGGAGACCCACATCATAAACTTTTGCTTCAAGAACTACCACAGGAATATACCAGGAAAGCTGAGAGAATTCACAGACCCTTTGAAGGAGGTGGATTGCCACTGCAGGCTCTGTGGGACAGCCCAGGGACTGTAAGTCAGCTTGCTTTCTCTGCTGGGAATTTGTAGCCTGGGGCAAGTTCTCAGCCCTGCTCACCAGCTGCCTGAAAATAAACTCAGTGCTGTTGTGGGGGCATGGTGGGAGTGAGACCAGCCTTTTGGGCTCTGGGTTCCATGGGAGCCTGATGAGCCTGTGGCTGTGGTTTTCCCCAACTTTCCTGATGACTGGTGTGATGCAACAGAGGCAGCCATAATTCCCCAGGAACATAATTTCCTTGGCCTAGAAACCGCACCCCTATCCCCCACAGTGGCCAAAACAAGCCCCACCCAAGGATAGTCTGAGCTCACACATGCCTAACCCTGCCCCCACCTAATGGTCTTTCTCTACCCACCCTGGTAGCTGAAAACAAAGAACATAATCTCTTGGGAGCCTTATGACCCACCACCTGATCCTTCATATACTACCACAACTATGCATTCCTGAAAGCACCACCTCTAGCTGGAGGCCAAACAACACAAAATCAGCACACTTAAGAAAAATACAACCAAGGACCCTCACACAGTCCAGTTCATTCCCCTGCTACCTCCACCAGAGCAGGTGCTGGTATAGTAGTACATTCTCATGCTGCTATGAAGAAATACCCAAGATGGAGTAATTTATAAAGGAAAGAGGTTTAATTGACTTACAGTTCCACATAAGTAGGGAAGTCTCAGGAAACTTAGAGTCATGGCAGAAGGCACCTCTTCACAGGACTGCAGGAGAGAGAAGAATGATAGCTGAGTGAAAGGGGAAGCCTCTTATAAAACCATCAGATCTCATGAAAATTTCCTATCACAAGAATAGCATGGGGAAACTGTCCCCATGATTCAATTACCTCCCACCACCACACATGGGGTTTATGGGTATTACAATTCAAGACAAGACTTGAGTGGGACGCAGCCAAACCATAACAGCTGATATCCATAGCTGAAGACAGAGCACATCACAGGACTCTCTACAGACACTCCCCAGTACAAGTCTGGAGCCTGGTAGCTCTGCTGGGTGGCTAGATACAGAAGAGAAATAATAATCACTGCAGTTCAGCTATCAGGAAGCACAATCCCTAGGGGAAAGGCAAGAGCACTACATCAAGGGAGCACCCCATGGGACAAAAGAATCTGAACAGAAGCACTTGAGTCCCAGATCTTCCCTCCGACATAGTATACCCAAATGGGAAGGAACCAAAAAAACAATTCTGATACTATGACAAAACACGGTTTTTTAACACTCCTAAAAGATCACACCAGTTTACCAGCAATGGATCTAAACCAAGACAAAATCTCTGATTTGCCAGAAAAAAATTCAGAAGGCTGACTCTTATGCCAATCAAGGAGGAACCAGAGAAAGGTGAAGTCCACCCTAAAGAAATTCAAGAAATTATACAGGATATGAATTTAAAAATATCCAGTGAAATAGATAGCATAAATAAAAAATAATCACGGAATCTAGAAATGAAGGACACATAGAGAATTGCAAAATGCACTGGAAAGTCTCAGCAATAGAATCAAACAAGTAGAAGAAACAACTTCAGAGCTCGAAGCTAGTTTCAAATTAACGCAATCCAACAAGACAATTATTTTTTTCTTAATGAACAAAGCCTCTAAGAAGTTTGGCATTATGTTAAACGCACAAACCTAAGAATAATTGGTGTTCCTGAGGAAGAAGAGAAATCTAAAAGTTTGGAAAACATATTTGAGGGAATAATTGAGGTAAACTTCCCCAGCCTTGCTAGAGCTCGAGACATCCAAATGCAAGAAGCTCAGAGAAGACCTAGGAAATTCATCTCAAAAAGATCATCACCTAGGCACATAGTCATCAGGTTATCTAAAGTCAAGAAGAAGGAAAGAAACTTAAGAGCTGTGAGTCAAAAATATCAGGTAGCCTATAAAGGAAAACCTACCAGATTAACAGCAGATTTCTCAGCAGAAATCCTACAAGCTAGAATAAATTGAGGTCCTATCTTTAGCCTCCTAAACAAAAGAATCAGCCAACAATTTTTTATCCAGTGAAACTGAGCTCCATAAATGAAGGAAGGATACAGTCTTTTTCAGACAAACAAATGCTAACATTTTGCCACTACCAAGACAAATTTGCCACTACCAAGCCAACACCACAAGAACTGCTAAAAGGAGCTCTAAATCTAAAACAAATCCTTGAAATAAACCAAAAATAATAAGTTAGGTTGGTGAAAAAGTAATTGCAGTTATTTGTGCAAAAGTAATTGCAGTTATTTGTGCAAAAGTAATTTGTGGCAAAACAATAATAACTTTTGCACCAACCTAATAGAATCTCCTTAAAGCATAAATCTCACAGGACCTGTAAAACAATAACTCAGTGAAAACAAACCAAGGCATTCAGGTAACAAATAGCATGATGAATAGAATAGTGCCTCACATCTCAGTACTGATGTTGAATGTAAATAGCCTAAATGCTCCACTTAAAAGATACAGAATGGTAGAATGGATAAGAATTCACCAACCAAGTATCTGCTGTCTTCAAGAGACTCAACTGACACATAGGGACTCACATAAACTTAAGGTAAAGAAGTGGAAAAAGACATTCCATGCAAATGGACACCAAAAGCGAGCAGGAGTAGCTATTCTTACATCAGACAAAATAAACTTTAAAGTGACAACAGTTAAAAAAGACAAAGAGGGACATTATATAATGATAAAAGTACTAGTGCAAGAGGAAAATATCACAATCCTAAGTATACATGAACCTAACACTGAAGCTCCCAAATTTATAAAACAATTACTACTAGACCTAAGAAATGAGATAGATGGCAACGCAATAATATTGGGGAACTTCAATACTCTCCTGACAGTACTAGACAGGTCATCAAGACATAAAGTCAACAAATGAACAATGGCTTTAAACTATACCCTAGAACAAATGGACTTAACATATATTTAGAGAGCATTATACCCAACAACTGCAGAATATACATTCTTTTCATCAGTACATGGAACATTGTCTAAGATAGACCATACGATAGAAAAGTCTCAACAAATTTAAGAAAATTAAAGTTATCACAAGTATTCTCTCAAATCACAATGGAATAAAATTGGAAATCAACTCCAAAAAGAATTCTGTAATCCAGGCAAACACATGGAAATTAGATAATCTGCTCCTGAATGATCATTTGGTCAACAATGAAATTAAGATGAAAATTAAAAACTTCTTTGAACTGAATGATAATAGCGACACAACCTATCAAAACCTCTGAGACACAGAAAAGGCAATGCTAACAGGAAAGTTCATAGCATTAAATGCCTCCATCAAAAAGTATGAAAGAGCACAATTAGACAATCTAAGGTCACACCTGAATGACGTAGAGAAACAAGAACCAAGTCCAAATTCAGCAGAAGAAACGAAACAACCAAGACAAGAGAAAAACTAAATGAAATTGAAGCAAAAAAAAAAAATACAAAAGATTAACGAAACAGAAAGCTGATTCTTTGAAAAGATAAATAAAATTGATAGACCATTAGCAAGATTAACCAGGAAAATAAGAGAGACAATCCAAATAAGCTCAATTAGAAATGAAATGGGAGACATTACAACTAAGATCACAGAAATACAAAAGATCATTAAAGGTTACTATGAACACACTTAGGTGCATAAAATAGAAAACCTAGAGGAGATGGATAAATTCCTGGAAATATACAACCCTCCTAGATTAAACCAGGAAGAAATAGAAACTCTGAACAGACCAATAACAAGCAGTGAGACTGAAATGGTAATGTAAAAGTTACCAACAACGACAACAAAAAAGTCCAGTGCCAGATGGATTCACAGCTGAATTTCATCAGACATTCAAAGAAGAATAGGCACCAATCCTGTTGATGCTATTCCAAAAGATAGAAAAAGAGGGAATCCTCCCTGAATCATCCTGTGAAGCCAGCATCAGTCTAACACCAAAACTAGGAAAGGACATAACAACAAAAAAAGAAAACTACAGACCAATATCCCTGATGAACATAGATGCAAAAATTCTCAACAAAATGCTAGCAAACTGAATCCAACAGCCTATGAAAAAGACAACATGCCATGGTCAAGTGGGATTCATACCAAAAATACAGGGATGGTATAACATCCACAAGTTAATAAATGTTATACACCACATGAGTTTTCTGCATTCAGTATAATGTTGTATAATGTTGGCTATGGGTTTGTCATAGTTAAAACATTCCCCCCGAAAACTGGAACAAGACAAGGATACCTACTTTTACCACTTCTATTCAACATAACACAATGGAAGTCCTAACCAGAAAAATCAGACAAGAGAAAGAAATAAAGGGCATCCAAATAGGTAAAAAGGAAGTCAAACTATCTCTGTTTGCTTGTGATATGATTGTATACCTAGAAAACTTTAAGAACCTATCCAAAAAACTCCTAGAACTGGTAAATAAATTCATCAAAGTTTCAAGATACAAAATTAATGTACACATATTAGTAGCTCTGCTATACACCAACAGCAACCAAGCTGAGAATCAATCAAGAACTCAATCCCTTTTACAAAAGCTGAATATATATATACATATGCACATATGTATATATACATATATACAAACACACACATATATATGTATATATGTGTGTATATGTATATATACCTATATACACACATATATACGCACATATATACACATATGTGTATGTAGACATATATACACACATAGATGTACACACATTATATACACACATAGATATGTGTGTGTGTATATATATATACACACATTATATACACACACACACACACACAGACACACACACACAAACACTTAGGAATATGCTTAACCAAGGAGGTGAAAGACCTCTACAAAGAAAACTACAAAACACTGCTGAAAGAAATCACAGATGACGCAAACATATGGAAACACATCCCATGCTCATGGATGGGTAGAATCAATATTGTGAAAATAACTACTGCCAAAGCAGTCTACAAATTCAATACAATTCCCATCAAAATGCCACCATCATTTTTCATAGAACTAGAAAAAACAATCCTAAAATTCATATGGAACAAAAAAGGAGCCTGCATAGCCAAAGCAAGACTAAAACAGAACAAATCTGGGCTGGGCACAGTGGCTCACGCCTGTAATCCCAGCACTTTGGGAGGCTGAGACTGGTGGATCACCGGAGGTCAGGAGTTCAAGACCAGTCTGGCCAACATGGCAAAACCTCACTTCTCCTAAAAATACAAAAATTAGCCAGGCATGGTGGCGAGCACCTGTAGTCTCAGCTACTTGGGAGGCTGAGGTAGGAGAATCACTTGAACCCAGGAAGCAGAGCTTGCAGTGAGCTAAGATTGTGCTACTGCACTCCAGCTTGGGCGAGAAGAGTAAAACTCCATCTCACAAGAAAAAGGACAAATCTGGAGGCATCACATTACCCGATTTCAAATTACACTACCAAAGCAACATGGTACTGGTACAAAAACGGGCACATAGACCAAAGGAACAGAATAGAGAACCCAGAAATAAAGCCAAGTACTTATAGCCCACTGATCTTTGACAAACCAATCAAAAATATAAAGTGAGAAAAGGATATCCTAGTCAGCAAATGATGCTGGGATAATTGGCAAGCCACATGTAGAAGAATGAAACTGGATCCTCATCTCTCACCTTATATAAAGATCAACTCAAGAATGACCAAAAACTTCAATCTAAGATCTGAAACTGTAACAATTCTAGAATATAACATTGGAAAAACTCTCTAGACATTGGCTTAGGCAAAGACTTCATGAGCAAGGACCCAAATGCAAATGCAACTAAAACAAATAGATGGGACTTAATTAAAGTAAACACCTCCTTAACAGCAAAAGAAATAATCAGCAGAGTAAACAGACAACCCACAGAATGGGAGAAAATCTTCACAATCCATACATCTGACAAATTACTAATATCCAGAATCTACAAGGAACTCAAACAAATCAGCAAGAATAAAACAATCCCATCAAAAAGTGGGCTATGCATATGAATAAACAATTCCTCAAAAGAAGATATACAAATGGTCAACAAACATGTAAAAAGTGCTCAACATCACTAATTATCAGGGAAATGCAAATCAAAACTACAAAAAAAGTCAAAAGTCAACAGATACTGTTGAGGCTGTGGAGGAAAGAGAATGTTTATACACTGTTGGTGGGAATGTAAGCTAGTTCAGCCACTGTGGAAAGCAGTTTGGAGATTTCCCAAACCACTTAGAACTACCGTTCAATCCCCCAATCCCATTACGGCTGTATATCCAAAAGAAAACAAATTGTTCTACCAAAAAGACACAGGCACTCACATGTTCATCGCAGGACTACTCAGCATAGCAAAGGCATGGAGTCAACCTAGGTGCCCATTAATGGTGGCCTAGATAAAGAAAATATGATGCATATACACTATGGAGTACTACATAGCCATAAAAAATGAAATAATGCCCTTTGCAGCAACATAAATGCAGCTGTAGACCATTATCCTAAGCAAATTAACACAGGAACAGAAAACCAAACACTTCATGTTCTCATTTATGAATGAGAGTTAAATACTGAGTACATACCAACATAAAAATGGCAACAGTGGGCCGGGCGCGGTGGCTCACGCCTGTAATCCCAGCACTTTGGGAGGCCGAGACGGGCGGATCACGAGGTCAGGAGATTGAGACCATCCTGGCTAACACGGTGAAACCCCGTCTCTACTAAAAAATACAAAAAACTAGGCGGGCGAGGTGGCGGGCGCTGTAGTCCCAGCTGCTCGGGAGGCTGAGACAGGAGAATGGCGTGAACCCGGCAGGCGGAGCTTGCAGATCGCGCCATTGCACTCCAGCCTGGGCGACAGAGCGAGACTCCGTCTCAAAAAAAAAAAAAAAAAAAAAAAATGGCAACAGTGGAAACTGGGCACCACTAGATACAGGAGGGAGGAGGGAGGTTAAGGATTAAAAAAACTATTCAGTACTGTGCAAAATGCCTGGGTGATGAGATCATTCATACCCCAAACCTTAGCATCACGCAATATAACTTCGTATATTGTATGCACATGAACTGATGAATCTAAAGTAAAAGTTATAAACAAATGAATAAATATTTTTTTTAAAAAAGTAAAAGAAAATTAGAGGAGAGGTCAGGCTACCAAAGATACTCAGAAACAGCAGCAGATGAAATAGAAAAAAAAAAAAAAAACTCACAACTATGAGAACAAAGTGTTTCCAGAAAAAAGGAGTATTTATGATAAAAACTGCTGAGAAGTCAAATACAATGAGATTGAAGAACCACTGGACTTGCTAAGACGGAAGTCATTTGTGATATTGATAAGAGCTACTCATTGGAGTAGTGGAAAATCAAGTCCAAGAAGATAGAATGGAATGGTGAGAAAGCAGAAACAGTAAGTGTAGGAATTGTGTGCTTATGGTATCTATATTCCTGTACATGAGGATACAGTCGTAGGTACATTTTGTGTTTTAAATAAAGTGCCCTCAATAAAGTTAAATTAGGCTGTGCCAACCAAGGTCTTTCTCATGTTACTCTGTGCAACCTCTTCAATGTGTGTTAAGTTAGAGAAGATTCTAACTTAGATACACAGAATTGTAGAATTGAGCTGAATCATTTTGCTCTTCCGAACACCCTTTATTCAATGCGCTAGAGTATTTTTCCAAAGGAACTTATTTTATTATTATCCTATATTTTATTATGTAATATTTAATATATTCAAAAAGTTATCGAATATATTATGAAGGATAATAAGTTATGGGGGAAATAATACTTATGAATCCTCTACCTAACCTAAGAATTATTAATTATTAATATTATTTTGCATCTCACTGTGGGATCCTCTGTCATCCTCCTGACTCCAGCTCTCCCCAAGGGTAAAAGCTACTCTAAATTTTATTTTCCCCTAGATTAAAAAATAAGTTTTATAATATACACATATATTCCTAAACAACATATTATTTCCTTGTTAGTCAGCCTTCGCAGCATATGTGTTACAAGCCTTTTTTCTTTGTAGAAATAAAAACTTAGGTAATTATGATTTACCAAAGGCCAAGAAACCAACTAAAACCAGAGCCAGATGTAGTTACTCCTTCTTGGTTCAGATCATAACTCATGCTAATACTCACAAGAGCTAGTACTGGAAAATAAAGTCACTGTGGAAAAGGCAGTCTTTCCAGCTTAACTCGAACACAACCTCAAATCATTTATAACAATGCACCAAGCAGTCATTACCAATTGCTTGGCTCTTTTAGAGACATGAACTGGATTCGATCAGAAAGCCCTGTTGGTTGAATAACATGGAATACAGTTGTTATCCCAGTGCTTTTTCTCAAGTATGACATGATTTCTTTCTCATTTTAATGTTGAAAATGCTTTTTAATAACCTCTACAGTTTGATGTTGGAAAACTTATATTGAGAAACACCAGGAACGATTTCTTTCTCCAATTTGAAAATCAATAGTAACATTTCACATTTTTGTACCAGGAGTTTATGCACCAGGAGCATTTCACTAATGAAAGCACTATTTTAATATTATGTTGTAATAGAATTATAGAATCTCAATATTAAATGTATAAATGTATTGCCTCTGCCCTGATATTATCTTCTTTTCATAGATGATATTACCTGACTCCAGTCAGTAGTCCAATTAGCAGTAGACTTCACCAAACCCAATATTCTTTGACCAATCTGTCCTTAGTCAGAGATTTAGCCCTTTATTTAATAGCTCAGCTGACACATTCATCTTGAAGTAAATCCTTTATTTTGTATATAAACAAAATGTTTCCAGAAAGAAGGAATGTTTATGGTAAAAGCTGCTGAAAAGTCAAATGCAATCTAGCGGATAACCACTAGACTTGGGATGATGGAGGTCATTTGTGACTTCCATCAAATATGGTATTGAGTTTCTGCATTATTCTTGAAATTAAGCTACCACTTTATATCCCAAGTGTAATATGTGCATCCCTGTCTTGCATAGGGACTCATCTCCTTCTTCTGATAATAGTACCCCACTTTCCTATAAATAACCCATTTCATATGATTTAGGTAGAGCGCATAATCAGCCATGGTCAATAAGAGAGCCTCTTGCCCCAAGTCAGAGTGATTAGTTCTAAACTGACTATGTGATCCAAGCCTGGCCAACCTGATCTAACATGAGGACTTTTATTTGGGGAGGTTTAAACTCGTAAGATATATATCTTGAAGAAGTTAACTGCTTGAATGTAAGTCCCATAGTGCCAACAGCAATCTTGCCTGAAATTTGAGAGTACATTTTTAAGAAATAATGACATAGAACCTTCATAATTACTTGGGACACCACCCCCTCTGCAATCTTATCCGCCCATAAAACAATTTCTATTAAATGGACTAACAGAAATTGTTAGTCCTAAACTTTTAGTTAAACGAGCTAAAAATAATTTTCCCTTAGGCAGGGCGCAGTGGCTCATGCCTGTAATCCCAGCACTTTGGGAGGCCGAGGTGGGCAGATCACATGATGTCAGGAGTTTGAGATCATCTGGTCAACATGGTGAAACCCCATCTCCACTAAAAGTTAAAAAAAAAAAAAAAAAAAATAGCCAGGCAAGGTGTCAAATGCCTATAATCCCAGCTACTCGGGAGGCTGAGGCAGGAGAATCACTTGAACATGGGAGGCACAGATTGCGGTGAACAGAGATCATGCCACTACAATCCAGCCTGGGTGACAGAGCGTCTCCAATAATAATAATAATAATAATAATAATAATAATAATAATAAATTTCCCTTAAATAGTTTCAGTAGAATTTTTAAGCTTTCAACTGAAAGAGCCATGGCTAACACATAAACAAGTATACGAAAATGGGATGTGGCAGGCAATAGACCTTAAAATAAGGTGTAGGCTGAGTCCAGGTGGAATTTATGTGGCCTTGAGACAGTTAATTAAACTATGGGTATTGTGTTTCAGGATACAAATCATGTGCTTACTCAGGCTATAGCTTTAGTAACTTAGTGAAAAAGACATTCAGAGACTTCTGCTTTCAACCAAGATGGAGCAACAGAGACTAGAATTGCCCTCCTGTCACAAACAACTAAATAATAGGAAAAAAATACATATAAAGCAGTGATGTTCAGATTTTGGACAACAGGCGTCATAGGACACTGATTCCTGAAAAAGAAAACTAATGAGGTAAACTCTGGAAACTTCCTAGAGACAGTTTCTAGGATACAGTGCAAACAGAAGGAACCCAGACAGAACCCCACAGTCTCCTGACTTGGAAAGATAGAATTAAGGGTTTGCAGAGGCCAAGGAAACTAGAATTTGCGTGAAGAATCAGAGAGGAGAGAACTTCTGGTCTAAAGAGTTCTGGAGATCTTCAGAGGTTCCCTATCCCTCATCATCTCTTCACCTGAGTCCTGATCATTACATATATATGAGAAAACAACCCTAGGCCATGGAAAGAACCATCTGAAAGGGGCAGATAGAACAATCCCTGGAAGTCCCACAAGGCCAGTAATAGTTACTGTTTCCTTTTGTCAGAGTAGAAAAATGGCGTTATACATGGGGCATTAGGTGGAGCACTCTGAAGGGTATTAACTCACAAGCGGGCAAAACTAGCCCTAAAGGCTAATCTGGTCCCACCTAACAAAAATCTGTTTTGTTAAACTGTCGTAAAATAATTTAACTATATCCAGAATAAAAAGCTCCAGAATATTGTTTTAAATACATGAATATCCAGTAGCAGGCAAAGTAAAATTATCAATATCTGGCATGTAATAAAAAATTATCGGGCCTTCAAAGAAGCAGGAAAATAAGACCCTTAGTAAGTAGAAAAATCAATCAAAATAGAAACAGATGATAGAACTGGTAAACATAAACATGCAAGAACTTATTATAACTTATTCCATATGTTCACAAATGTAGAGGGAAACATGAGCATGATAAGGAGAGACATAAAATATGTAAAAATGATCCAGACTGGTCATCCAGATATGAACAATACAATGTCAGAGATTTAAAATACACCAAAACAAACTGCAACCCAAAGGCACCTGACAAATAATGCGTTTGTTTGGAATCAAATTCTGTTCTAGGTGATCCAATTGAGCTCCATTTCATTTGTGAAATGGTGATAATAATAGTATCCATCATATTGAGATATTATAAGGCTTAAATGAGCTAACAAGTACGATTCAGAACAGACCTTGGCACATAAAGAGAATTCATGAATTTAGCTAATAATATTAGCAATGTATCTTATTTACATATTTCACCCAGTTGCTCTGCTGTGCTCCAGCTCCCTCTTGATTTCCCAGCTGTTAGCTATCTGCTTAGAAGAACCAATTTTCACTATTTTTGCCTACACATCCAGTTTGACTGAACTTTCTTTTCCCGTACTCTGCTGACTATGATCCTTCCCCAGGGCCAGTCTACTTTCTACTTCTTTTCCCACTTGGTTTAGTCTTTCCTGCTGTTTATCAAATTTGCTATTCTCTTTCTGACAACAGGGAACCTTGAAAGTCATCCAGTCCAATCACTAAAACTCCAACAGTGATAGGTATTATAAAGAGTTTAGTTTATTTTCCTAGGCTAGAAGTTTATTTCAGACAAGACATAATACACAAACCAGTTTTGTAAAGTTTTTATTACTGAAATAATGAGTTTGACTAAATCTTATTATATAAACCATTCTATTTTAGTTTATATTATATATATAGAATATTATATACTATCATAATATGTAAAATAATAGTATATTATATAATGTGACATTGCATAGTATTTTACCCTGTATTTATAAATGTGATTTCTATATAAATGAAAAGTTACCAGTTAATTATAGCTGTAATCCATTTTAGCAATTTTTGTGCTAAGGAAGGTTTTTATATACTATCTCATTTCATTTCACCACAACTCTATAGGGTATTTACTATTGATATCCCTACTTTACAAATGAGAAAATTGAGCTTCAGAAAGGTTAAGTGACAGAAAGTTGGTGATACTGGATTCTATTCCATGTCCTTCCAAGTAAAAACCTAAGTTCTTAACTACTCTGCTATACTGGATAAAAATGAGATAAGTGCCTGGAATAGATCTAGCATTTGTTATTCTACTTCAAATAGTATGTTACTAAAGCACAAAACGGGAAGATTCATAACATTAATGCTGAGAAGGCTCTGGAAATCTACAGATAGAAATAATTCCTGGAGAGAGAGGACAACCATACTATACCATACCTTGAATCACCCATGAATTCAAAACAAGTGTGATGTCTAGCTGTAGTCAGAAATCAATTTTCTTTCTACCTTTTCATAGCTTCTGTTTCTCCACTCTTTAAACTGTCCTAATCTGCTTTCCTACTGTGACTTATTTCCGGTAATGTATAGTTTGGATCACAGCATCCACACACCTGGTGGGCTGTACGTAGCTATCCATGCTGTGAATGTTAAGGATTGTAGGAAACTGGGAGGTACAATACAAGCCCTCATAACTTCAAAATGAAGACCTGAGCTCTGCAGATGGTGGGAACTGGCCAAAGACAATAGCATCAAAACCATAGGTGAGCACTCTCACGTGCAAAAGCAAAACTCAATCAGAAGCCACATAGCAGAGCATTTTGATGAAAAAGAACATGTTTTATTAGATTCAGTTTCATCTATTTGTTGAACTGTATGCCTTTTATCATAAAATACTCATGTATGAACATATTCTGTAAACAGTACTCATTATGGTCAGGCACTACGTTTGGTATAGGGAATACAAAAAAAAAAAAAAAGTCCCAGATGTCAAAGTCTTCATATTCAGGTAGAAAAATCATTATGTAAATATGTTGATACCCACCAGCCAAATGCCACCAGAAATACACCTGTATTCAAACCTGGGTTTATTATTTGCTGCAACAAGGGAGACCCCAGGCCATGAGGAACAAAGAGGAGTCTCAGAGGGTTATAGCGAGGACTTGTTATAGGGTTTGAGTTCGGGCTTGCATTAGGTAATTTAAGGGATGGTTTAAGGAAACAGTGGTTTTTGTCCACATCAGGTGCTGTCAGAGGGTGGGAGTAATTCTATGATTGGCTGTCTTAAATTTTATTGAGGAGGAGGAAAGAATAAAACGGGGTTAAACTTGCAGTTTGTAAGGCAGCAGGAGCTATTAACTGGGAACGGGGTGTATGTGGCCACTATTATGGTTAGCACTGTGTTCTTGTTTTTTCCTGGGCTCTGATGTAACTATAGAAGGTTCCTGTTTTTGTTTTGATCCATTATGTGGTTTATGCACAGAGTAACATCATATGATTTTGTTTTTCTATAAAGCGTGTGTTCAGCTATGTTCAGCAGGATAACTATGGCTTGCCTGGGAGAGAAGTTGTTTTTTCTGCCTCGGTTGTGAGCTACACTACACCTTGATATGTGCTAAGTTACAAGAATACACATGTTTAAAAAACTAACAAATCCTGCTTATGAATAGGTGTTCTTTAGAAAAAAGGTTTATGTGAATAGTATATTGAAGAAACAGAATTTACTGGGCTCGGGAGAGGTCAGAGGACACTCCAAGCAAAAGCAGTGTGCAAGTACACACAGCATGATGGGGAACTTTGAGCGGAGCAGCACTGCTAGAATGAATGAGGGAGCTGAGTTGGTGAAGCTGAGGCTGAGTCAGCAGGTCATGGTCAAGTCATGAAGGAGTTTGGAGTTCATTCAGCTGGTAAATATGAATCCATCAAAAATAATTTAAATCAGAGTCCACGCATGGTGGCTCATGCCTGTAATCCCAGCACTTTGGGAGGCCGAGGCAGGTGGATCACCGGAGGTCAGGAGTTCAAGACCAGCCTGGCCAACATGGTGAAACCCCATCTCCACTAAAAACACAAAAATTAGCCAGGCATGGTGGATGCATGCCTGTAATCCCAGCTACTCGGGAGACTGAGGCAGGGTAATTGCTTGAACCTGGGAGGCAGAGGTTGCAGTGAGCCAAGATCACATCATTGCATTGCATTCTGCACTCCAGCCTGGGCAACAGAGTGGGACTCCATCTCAAAAAAAAATGAATCAGAGAACAACATAATCAAATCAATGTTTTAGAAAGCAGACCTTGGCAAAAATATGGAGAACAAACTAGTCTAAAGAGATTTTTTAAAAAGAGACAAGTTAGTAAATTACTTTAGCCAAGAGACAATTCACATATAAACTGAATCAGTAGCAGTGGGGATGGAGGATCGAGGGGTATAAGAGACATTGCTGGTATGCAATTGACCAGAGTTAGAGATTATATCCTACATTAAAATGTAAGCTGCATCAGGGTAAAATCAGGTGCATTTGCTCACACTGTACACCTAACAAGTACATTGTCTGGCATGTGGCAGTTGCTCAGTGAATGTTTGTTAAATTAAAAAAAGAATTATGAGGGATGGGTTGAAGAAGATGTGAATGAAGGAGAAATAGATATTTCTAGATCATGGTGCTGGGTGAATGGTGACTAAATAAACTGAGATAAGGGAGCATATTTGTGGAGGAAGATGTTAGTTTGATTTTGGACAAACCCACAAAACAAAATAGATATTTTTGGCTTTATATATGTAAAATCTTTCAGGGGATATTTTTTAAAAGACAATATGACAACAACCTGAAGTGTGTTGATTAACCAAATAAAAACTCAGAGTCCTGAAATTATTCGCATATGTTAAAAGAGGTTAATAAGTTCCTTCAATGCTGAAAACCACCCCATGATAGATAAAAGGCCTAGACTTATTAATTCTATTTGGTGACTAAAGAGACAGAGCTAAAAACTAAAGTTCTGGAAAATATAACTGGCATATGAAATGAAAAAATTGCTTGTCTTCACCATAATTTTTTCAGCTTTATTGAGGCATAATCAACATATAATAAACTGTATATATTTAAAATATACAATGTGATGAGTTTTGATGTACTTACACACCTCTGAAATAGTCACCACAATCAAGATAATGAATATATCCATCAACTCTAAAAGTTTCCTTATGGCTCTTTGAAATCCCTTTCTCCCTCCCTTCCTTTATCACTCTATCCCCCAGCCCCAGTCCCAAGCAACGACTGATCTGGGTTCTATATGTATAGTTTAATGTGTGGTTATATAATTTTATATAAACAAAACCATACAGTATATCTTCTTTTTTGTCTGACTTCTTCCACTTGGCATAATTATTTTGAGAATCATCCATGTTATTGCATGTATCAAAACTTTATTCCTTTTTATTGAAGAATAGTATTCCATTGTATGAACATGCAAGCAATTTCTGTATGGATTCTCCTATTGATGGACATTTAGGTCGTGTGGCAGCTTCAAAATATGTTCAAGAATATGATTTTGATACTACTTCGACACTTAAGAAATGGAGTCTAATTTCCCTCTCCTTTCCAGTATGGACTGGCTTAGCAACTCATTTCCAATGAATGGAATAAAGCAGAAGTGATGACATGCAACTTGTGAAGCTAAGTCATATAAAGATTTTGGACTTCCTTCCTGCTCTTTTGGGTCATCCACTCTGGAGGAGGCCAACTGCCATGCTGTGAGGAAACTCAAGTAGCCCTATGGAGAAGGCCATGTAGTGAGAAACGGAGGTCTCCTGTCAGCAGTCATGTGAGTGAGCCAGGTTGAAAGCAGATCTTCTAACATCAGTCCAGACATCAGATGACCACAGACCCTTGACAGCTTGACTGCAACCTCATGGGAGACCCAGAGCCAGAACCACCCGATTAAGCTGTTCCAGGATTTCCAAACCACAGAAATTATGAGATAATAAATATTTGCTGTTTTGTCACTAAATTTTGGGTTCATGTGTTACACAGCAAGAGAAAACTAATATAGGTTATTTCAGATTCAGAGTTATTACAAATAAAGCTGATATTAACATCTGTATACAAATATGTGTATGAATATATGCTTTCATTTCTTTAGGTTTACTACATAATTTGACTAAATTTTTATTTTGCCTCATTTTTTTTCCATTCAAGTGTCAAGTTGACCCAACAAGGTTATACGCCCCAGGTACTTACTTAATATTCCACACAGTGCTCATCCCCATGCTAATTGACTAGTAGATAATCAATGTTTTGAATTGAGATAAATTGAGAACAATAATAAGTAGCCAAATGACTTTCAGTAGGCAGCCAAGAGAAGGGAGAAGGTGATTCAGTGTTGCTGTTGAACACACTAACTGACTTTCCCTAACCCTATCCTGTGAAAAACAATTTGATTTGCTTTAGGCTCAGGAGAGCAATGTACTTTGGAGTTCATAAAGAAAGTTTTACCCCCAGGTGATGTGAGTTCTCATTTGAACACCACACATAAATGGGTAGAATTAATCCAGCTCCATCCTGGTGAAAAACTGAAGTGACATGCTCCCCAAAATAGAAATAATAGGTATTTGATCACATTGCCAGACTCCAGACTGGGTCCTCTCTCTTTCGGTTGCTTTTTAACCAATTTAAGCTGTGCTTAGGGGAACAAACTATGGCATTGAGAATTTGAGTGAGATGTCTCTTTCAGCTCTCAGATGTGATTGGAGAGAGCAGATAGAGAGCATACAGACTGCTTTGCTCAAAGAGTTTCTACTGATTTAGTTCCTTTATCTGGTATGGGGGACACTGAGCTTTCTAAAGGGATAGAACTATATTAAAGAAGCATTCTGAGCAAAGGGGGTTTACCAAACTGATCCACAATGTACTGAATTTATATTAAACATAATTATATATATTAGTGAGAGATAGGAATCACTCCATAGCAGTTCTTGAGAGGTAGCAATAATATGAAATTTTCTAAAATATTAATGAAATTTTCTGTTTTACATTTTCTTATACTAATCTTGCTTCTATTCTACCAAAAAAAAATGCCTAGGGGAGATTCAGAATTGTTAAAACAGGAATGTAAAGAGGGGAAAAAAAGTGTTAATATTCAGCTCTTGCTGTCTGAAATGCAGCAACTTGTTTTAGAGAAAAAGAGAGCAGAAGGATTTTGCAGACTCTTTTATTGCTTCCTTTAGAGAGCCAAGATAGGTAATCTTAGTCATAATGTTTTTTATATAAGGAGGATCCTATCCACATAGGAAGACTGAGCAAACAAATTCATCCTCAGCCTGGTTAATAGGAAGTGAAGAACCAGAGTAGAAGGGAGTGGAGGCAGTGAGTAGAGGAAACATCAAGGCCGTTGATCCCTTTCATGCCTCCAGTGCCCCGTGTAAAAGCACACAGGGGCTTTAGAAATATCCTAATAAATATATTGGCACTTGAGAACCTCAGCGCTATTGGTATGCATCCCTCACTGCAAGCCTAGGAGAAGGCCTGCACCCAACCACTTTCAGTGTAGAAAAAGCAAAATACTGGAGGTGGAGGCAGAAAGCAAGTAGACATGGGAGCTTGAATATTCATGTCAGAAATGCAGAAAACCCTCCACAACCTGATAAAGGTACGGAGAGGCAGTGAACACTTCTGAACCAACAGAGAGTTTCAGGTCCAGAACAAACGGCCAAGACCGTAGATGCCAGTGGGAGTCAGACCAGAGATACCGCAAATAATCCCCAAGAGGCCAGTGAGATCTGTGGCGTCCCAACAGTGACCAGATTTAGCAGGAGACTACTGGTCTGACTACTGACCAGGTAAGTGCAGTGTTATACACCCTCTTCTGCCCCTCTTTAAGATGGGATGTGAAGGTAGAGAAAGGATTGTATCTTATGTAGTTTTATGGGTTTGTTAGAACAGTGCTTGGAACAATATAGTATCTTCTGGATCATTTTATTTATTTATTTATTTGAGATGGAGTCCTGCTCTGTCACCCAGGCTGGAGTGCAGCAGCGCGATCTCGGCTCACTGTGACCTCCACCTCCTGGGTTCAAGCAATTCTCTTGCCTCTGCCTCCCGAGTAGCTGGGATTACAAGCACACACCACCATGCCAGGCTAATTTTTTTTTTTTTTAATTTTTAATAGATACGTGGTTTTGCCATGTTGGCCAGGCTGGTCTGGAACTCCTGACCTCAGGTAATTCACCCACCTTGGCCTCCCAAAGTGCTGGGATTGCAGGCGTAAGCCACCACACCTGGCCAGCCTCTGGATCATTTTAGAGTGACTGGGCAATCCTAGAAAAATATAGGAGCTATTGTTAATTTATCCATGACAGTTGTGATGACAATATATTTTTGAATGTGCTATACTAGTTTGTAATTGCATTAGTTTGCTAGGGCTGCTATAACAAAGTACCAGAGACTCGGTAGCTTAAATAACAGAAATTTATTTTGTCACAGTTCTGCAGGCTGGAAGTCCAAGATCAAGGTGGTGGCCTTGTTATTTTCTTCTGAGGCGTCTCTCTTTTTGGCTTACAGAGGGCCATTTTCTTCCTGCCTTTACATGGTCTTTCCTCTCTGCCTGTGTTTATCCTAATCTCCTGTTCTTATAAAGACACCAGTCATATTAAATCAGGGCCTACCTCCAGTATCCTCATTTGATCTTAATTACCTCTTTATGGGCCCTATTTCAAATACAGCCACATTCTGAGGACTGGGTTAGGGCTTTAACACAGGAACTTGGTGGAGGAGTAGGGACACAATTTAGACCATAATAGTAAACAATCAGAAATTAGTGACTAGGGGCCTGGCGCAGTGGCTCATGCCTATAATCCCAGCACTTTGGGAGGCTGAGGTGGGCGGATTGCCTGAGGTCAGGAGTTCAAGACCAGCCTGGCCAACATGGTGAAACCCCATCTCTACTAAAAATGCAAAAAAATTAGCTGGGCATGGTGGCGGATGCCTGTAATCCCAGCTACTCGGGAGGCTGAGGCAAGAGAATCGCTTGAACCCGGTAGGCAGAGGTTGCAGTAAGCTGAGATGGTGCCACTACACTCTAGCCTGGGCAACAAGAGCAAAACTCCATCTGAAAAAAGAAAAAAAAAAGAAAAGAGAAGAAATGAGTGACTAGGTGTGATGGCTCATGCCTGTAATCCCAACACTTGTGGGAGACCTAGGTGGGAGGATAGCTTGAGGCCAGGAGTTTGGGAGCAGCCTGGACAACATGGCGAGACCCTGTTTCCACAAATAAAAAATAAAAAAATTAGCTGGGCATGATGGCACATGCCTGTAGTCCTAACTTCTCAGGAGACTAAGGTGGGAGGATGACTTGAGTCCAGGAATTTGAAGCTGCAGTGAGTTATGATCACATCCCTACACTCCAGCTTGGGTTGTAAGAGTGAGACTATCTCTAAAAATAAATATAAATCAGAATTAAAATGTCATAATTCTTAATTCTTTTCTAATCCAAATAGTCAAGAATATAATTTTAGAGTTTAATAAATAATTCTGCTTCAGAAATTTTTATGCATAAAAATTTTTATTCTTTGTTACCCTGGTTGATTATTTATTACCCCCAGCTGGAGAGCCTTTGAAAAAACAAATTCCCAAACCCCATCCCAGACCTGCTCTCTGTGTGGTGGAATTCTCTGTGGCACCAAATAGCAAGAGCTATTCAAAGAAGAGGATGTGTTTTCACTGTCCACTATAGGGGATATACGTTATTTTTTGCTACCCCAGTCTCTATTTTCTTGGTGTCTTTTGGAAAATTATTGCCTCCAATATGTGCAATCCTGGACCCATAAAACAAGATTGTCTGTCCTTCCCTAGCTCAGGGGTGGACCAGGGACCAAAGATGGCTACTTGGCCTCTCTCCTCCAAGACTTTGAACTTTAAGTGGAAGAAAGGAGAATTGGAACAGTATCCTGAAACAACTGTGGTATACTCAGTGCTATCTGATTCCTGGAGATAGCTGTTGCTGTTATTTTTTAAGCCTGGTTCTCTACCTTCTTACTATTATCTTTCCATAGGTTCCTTTTCTGTTTTTTGTTAGCCAAAGTTGATTCCTCTTGCTTGGACCTCAAGACCTGCAACTAATGTAAACATTTGGAAAGTAAGAGGAATAGCTACTTGGAATAGACAAGGAGATAGGTACAGTACAGTTTCAGATAAATTATGGTAATTTCTAATTCATGTCTTTTAATTAGTAACTTTTAACAAATTTCTTAGATATAAATAACTGGTAAGACATTAACTACAGTTTACTAAGAGACTTAACCCTAAGGAACCATGTATGAATTAACAGACAGTATCTGCCAGAAAAACATTTATCTTTCTCTAGAAATAGGGGAGCCAGCTGTGAAATCTAATTACCAGAATTTTGACCATTCCCAATGTTCTGGTTCTCAAAGCCCGCATCTAGATGTGAAGACTGTATTTAGCTTCAAAATTTTAGAGCTTTAACCTGAGAATCTAAAAATCCATGGAAATAAGCAAAAAGTCTTTGAGGAAGTTAATAAATAGGACATGCTTGGATGCTGAGTTAGTAATTTCTGTCAGTCTATCGACAACAGCAAGACAGACACCATAGATACCTCAGAAGAGAGATGGAAATTAAATAGAAGAGAAATAGACCAGAGTCTATACATATCCTCCCTCTTCTAGAGGATACAATATGGGAGGTCAGCAGTCTGGAATAAAAACTTGCGATATCCCCACATTCATACTCTTAGTTGGAGTCATATCAGTGTGAAAAAAACTGTGAAGGGTTAAATTTTTACCCTACTTGCAAGTTGATGAATAAACCTTCCACAGTTTCACAGGTACTGGCAGAATACACCAAACTCCTGGGTCAAAAAACAAAGGATTTTATTAATCATAGCAATAGCAGTAGCCACAGGGGCAGCATTTGCATACGTTTCTCAAGCCTGAATTCCCACAGGGTGACATAAAGAAAGCTACTTCACTCCTTTATATATAGTTGATTACATTGTAAGAGAGAAACTTTGAGCTTAGGACACCTGGATCTTTTATGATGGACAGTGAGTCTACCTGACCTTTGTTCCAGAGGCAGACATTGTCCTATCACCCTGGTCAGGAAACAAATGTGCTTTCTGTCCTAGAGAGAGTCACTGTCTTCCAAGTCTTTCACTATATACTCAACCTTGAAAAGATAGTCTGGAACAAAGGCATTCAGGGACTCTGTTTACAAGATGTGCAAGAACATGAGACCCATAGAGAACTGTGTTCCAACAATCAATACCTACTAAAAACCTTCAAGGTAAGTATTTTACTCGCTTTTTAGAAAAGGAAAATGAGAGTAAGAGAAGTTAAGGAACTCATATTAGGCCCCACAGTGGTGCAGCTGGAATTTATACCCAAGACTTTGTTTTTCCATGGCCTCTCCCCACTAAACCACTGCCAAAAACCATCCGTGTTTATGGTTTATGTTTATGATAAGCCAAAAATCATGACAGAGCCTTCTAGGAGGAAGATTTCTGTCAGCTTATTATGCCCCCCAGGGTGACAAATGCTATTTCCTGAAAGATATCCTAGAAAAACTAAAACAAAACTTTATAAACAAGCTTAGCATGCCTCCCGCAAAGTGAGATTTGTCTACAGTAGGCCACCAAATTCTAATTGTCAACAAAAGGGGGAGGGGAGAGAAGGAACTATTGTCCAAGGTGAAAGAATATCCTAGGAACCTGAATGGAGTATCTATCCTCTTTTGTCCATTTCCAGAAATTGGGCTTCCAGAAACCTGGGAGGAGTGGCAGAATCTATCCTAGGAGGGTAGAAAAGAAGAGGGAGAATCTTGTTTAAACCTAGAAAGATTTGGTAGCTTGTTTCCAAGATGGCCACCACCGATTTTCTCCCTTCCTGTATGTACGTTTAATCCCCTAAAGAGAGGTGGGGTCTAATCCTCTCCCTCCACCTCCCACACCTCTTACCTCTCACCCCTTGAATCTAAGCTGGATTTGGTAAATTTCTTAAATAACAAAATGTAACAGAAGTGGTATTCTGGGACTTGCAGACTTTAAGTCATAAGAAACCTTGCAGATTTTGTTCAAGTCTCTTGAAATGCTTGGTCTGGGGCGAGTATAAAAAGTCTGACTACCAAAACTGCCATGCTGTGAGGAAGCACAAGCAGGTCATACGGAAAGAGATAGCTGTCCAACAGCCCCACACTTCCAACCATCTCAACCCATGCACCAGTCACATAAGCTAAGGAACCATATTGGACAGTCCTGTGCCAGCAGATGCCATGTGAAAAACAACAATAAAAAAGGATAAAAAAAAAAAAAAAAAAGAAAGAAAACAAACTCAACCCACAGGGAGAACAAAGACCCCATACATATGGCTCAGTGTAGAGCTGTCCTAAGTATCTCAAGCCACGTCTGCTATGCCTTATCCAAATTCCTCACTCACAAAATCATGCATACAATAAAATTATTGTTCTATGCCCCTAAATTTTGAGGTGGTTTGTTAAGAAGCAATAGATAAGAGCAAAAATAGGTATAACTGAAATACATGTTGGGAGGGTGGTTAAAAAATCAGACTGGGGCAAATATTAAACAGAAATTGTTGGCCGGGCGCGGTGGCTCAAGCCTGTAATCCCAGCACTTTGGGAGGCCGAGACGGACGGATCACAAGGTCAGGAGATCGAGACCATCCTGGCTAACACGGTGAAACCCCGTCTCTACTAAAAAATGCAAAAAAACTACCGGGCGGGTTGGCGGGCGCCTGTAGTCCCAGCTACTCGGGAGGCTGAGGTAGGAGAATGGCGTAAACCTGGGAGGCGGAGCTTGCAGTGAGCTGAGATCCGGCCACTGCACCCCAGCCTGGGCGACAGAGCAAGACTCCGTCTCAAAAAAAAAAAAAGAAAAGAAAAGAAATTGTAAATTCATATTGTGAGCTGATTAGAAGTTTAACATGCAATTAAAACTTAAAAATAAATGTTTCACAGAGTTAACAGGATAAGATTTTAAAATGATGTTTGAAATCTCTTTCAGATACTGACTGATTGACCTAAAGTTGGAAAAGTTATCATTCTGGGGTAGTATATCTCAACCAAGAGCAATTTTGTCCTTCAAGGTACATTTAGCAACGTCCAGAGACGTGTTTGGTTACCACATTTGGGGCAGGGGGCGCTACTGGTATATACTGGAAGTTGCTAAATGTCTTTTTTTTTTTTTTTTTTTTGAGACGGAGTCTCGCTCTGTCGCCCAGGCTGGAGTGCAGTGGCTGGATCTCAGCTCACTGCAAGCTCTGCCTCCCGGGTTTATGCCATTCTCCTGCCTCAGCCTCCCGAGTAGCTGGGACTACAGGCGCCCGCCACCTCGCCCGGCTATTTTTTTGTATTTTTAGTAGAGACGGGGTTTCACCATGTTAGCCAGGATGGTCTCGATCTCCTGACCTTGTGATCCGCCCGTCTCAGCCTCCCAAAGTGCTGGGATTACAGGCTTGAGCCACCGCGCCCGGCTGCTAAATGTCTTATAATGCAGAAAGCAGCCTCCCATAACAAAGAATTATGCAGCCCAAATTGTCAGTAGTGCCAAGGTTGGCAAACCCTATCCTAGATTGTCTGAGGCAACTATATTAAAGGGATTTGGCAAAGTCATAACTTCTTCCATTTGGAGAGAAGCCTTTGTTATTCATACTTTCTTGTCCATAATACAATGTTAAATGTTTATGTGGATCGCAACATGTGAGTTTCAGTCTAATACATAAAGAAACATTTCTTGAGGTATTTATCTGGTATTTTATTAGCAGTAGGCAATTCACTAGCACTGTGGATTTCACAAGTTTCCTGACTTCTGTGAGCTGTTATGTAACACAGAGATTGACATGTCAATGATTATTGTACTATGGGATAACAGCAGTACTAGAGACTGGAAAATAGGACAAAGAATACTAAAGTAGGCAGGGGATTTTCAGGAAAGGCTTCAAAAGGGAGGGCCACTGAATTGAAACTATAATGAATAAGTCGGAATGTTTCAGACTGGAAGCTGGAGAAAAATAGCCTTGACTGGTATGTAAGCCCAGTTAGTTCTATAAAATAAATTGTGCTTTCCTTTAATAGTATATGAAGCAATTAGGAGTTGAATCAGATATAGAATCACTGGAGGCTTCTGAGAATTTGATTGGAAAAAGTACAATGGCTGGTAATTTAAATCTCCAAGAGAAAAGTCAGGAAAACTGAATAAGTTTTCAGAATCTAACTTCTTCATGGTCCAAAGATTACAAATATAAAACACACGAAACACAAAAACAAGTTTGGCCATGGCTAAGAATAAATGCTTGAAAGCTGATAACAGTTTTTTAAGGATACATGGCCAGCATTAAATGTAAGGATAAAGAATAAAGAGGCTTTATCACCAGCATAGAGAAAGCATTAGATGAAAAAATGTAAGTTAAACTTTGGAAAATAAGTTTTGTCTTTGTTGTTTTCTAAAATCTTTTTCAGATTGAAACAATCATTTTTTGAAATTCCAGGAGGTCCTTATGATAAATAACTGAAAGTCTCTTATGCTATCACATGCATTCAATTTTCCTGTTTTCCCTGTAGAGACACACAAAAAATCCCTGTGGGCTTCAGAATATCTTAAGTACCTTAGTCACACAATGTTCAATTTGAACTGGTATCACTTATAAGCTTTTATGATTTGAAAATCATATAGTATGACATTTTTAAATAGCCCAAAGACTATCATAGAATTTCTATAATCATTTGCCACGGTTGTGTATTCTAACACTCAAGAAAATATACCTGATTTCAAAAGACATGTTTCCCTTGGCAAAACTGCTGTTTCGAAATGGAGCAAAGCTTCTTACTTCACAGAATACTCCGAAAGCACAGAACATCACTAAAGCAATGTACATTATCAGAATGTTGTGAACTAACAGAAAACCAACACCAGAATTCCACTGCACTAGGCTGGCCTGGTTATGCTCAACTAGGTAGAGGCCAAGCTCTCTCCCTGGACATTGGGCAACTCTGGTTTCTGAAAATCAGTTCTTATGTAATTATTTCCAAGTAGGTAAGTGAGACTTATGCTAGCATAACTAGTGAATGAATGCCCCAAATATAAAGTACATGATGTGATGATTCCTTTGCAAAAAGCAAAAACCAGATCATCTCCAGGGGAGGTCATTTAGATTGTTTTCATCCATACATAGCACTTTTCTCAAAATGTAGTTTTTAGACCACTTGCATCAACATAATCTGGGGTGTTTGCTAAGAGGCAGTTTCCTGTGTCCCCTCAGACCTAGTGGAAAATAATTTTTAGTTTGATTTTTTTGGCATGCTATAATTTATCAACTGTGTCTTTATGTTAAAAGTTCAGCAAAATTTTGCATAAGAAAATTACTTATTTTGTGTGGAATTCACTCTAGAATGTAAAATCATACTGAAAATATAGCTTTTAATTTCTTTAATGGTTTTGAGTGTTTCTAGCCTACGTCTACATGACAGGATAACAGCATTTGGGGGTGGGGGAAATCAACTATTGATTCCTTGCTTAGGAAATAAGATATTTCATCACAACTTTTGTCAAAGTCAGTGAGCCATCACAGTAAGTGTTGAGACTGTTTCCTCTGTTCCCACTTTAGGAGAATTCAATGGGGTTGTTTCTCCAGACAGAGGAGCCTGACTTCATAGAGCAAATTTCTCTGCAAAAAACAAAATATAAATAAATAAGTTTTAAAGTATGAATGTGGCTTAGCCCAGGGAAGGAGAGTTGATTTAACTTGAGAGTCAAGGAAACCTGAGGTAACAATTAGCATTAAAAAGAATAAAGTGTATTGTACTGAAAGGGCATCTTTCTTTTATATTATATGTCATGTAAACACACCAATCTTAAAACCATATATTCTTATAGGTCTTTAGTCTGCCCCACAACCCCTAGCAAAGTGTTACTAATACTTTGGGAGGGAGGGTTGGGCAGTGGAAGAGGTTGACATGCTCATGACTGAATGAATGAAGTGTACTTTCTTTCCCTTCAATGTTCTAGGGTGCCAACAGCTCATTCCTTCTGAAGTGCATTCCCAGAGGAGCTTATCTGTTGATTAGCCAGAGACCTTAGACTTAATGAAAATGTATAAGCTGGGACAGATTCCTCTTACTGCCATTTTGGGGTCATGAGCAAGATGAGAGAGCAGAGGAAATTGTGATGAGAATGAGCCATAGGAGAGTAGAAACAAGACAGAGACAGAGAAGAGATCACGAAGCCTCTGAAAGATTAAGGTTGGTCTTCTGGTCCTAGTTGACATAAGACCTACTTAAATGCCATCGGGCGTCCTTATAGTTCACAAGACTTCCAAGCACCTATAATAGCCCTCTTTTCCTTTGATTTGGCTTATTTTAGTGGCCCTCTGTTCTAGCATTCTTGAAACATAGAGTTTCTGAGATAATATGATTAAGAATCATGTAAAATTCCATACAAAGCATTTACAATGGGGATCTGCCTTCTCACTTCATCAATAGCCTGGCCTTTCTGAAATAGCTTCTGCATCTTTCATGAGCATTTTAGGGCATATTGTGTGGATAAGAATTACACAGAGAAGAAGGTATTTGGGCTCACCTCACCCTGTCTTGACTTGGGTAAACATGGTCTTTAATCAGCTGAATTCCCGTCTAGGGATTAAAAACTAACATTTATTAAAAATATTGCACAGGCAAAGATGTTTATGGTCATTAGCCCTTTAATCTTCACAACTTTGTAAGATTCAAACTCAGAGAAGTTAATTAACTTGCTCAATGATCAGAGCTAGAAAATGTTAATGTTTATACCATAATTCAGGTCTCTACTTCCTAGTTTGGAACTCTTTCTACTAGGCCGGTATCTCTCAAAATATAGTACACATATTAAATATGGTACCAAAGAGTATTTTAAATAGATTATGAAAAATATGTTTAAAGTTACACATTTATTTAATATACTGGAAATACAATTAAATCCAATTTTATTTTATGAATATATATAGTAAATAATAGTACAGATGGCATATAGATATGGTAAAAATATTGAAGGTAAATGATTAAGTTTGAAAAACCCTCACCACACCAAATTCACAATTTGACAATATGTTCAAAAGTGATCCAATAGCCATATTAAGTTTAAAATTTGGATGTAGGTAAGATATTTTTAGGGAAGAATACACCTGTAGTATTTGATCTCCATATTATTTTGAAATTATTAATGTGCAGAAGACATTATTACATTTTAAAATAATCCTATTGTCATCAATATTCAATATAAAAATAATCTCGTCATCAATATTCAATATAAAAGTATAATAAATATTTTTCTAATTTAATACGTGTACATTAAAATTGCTGAGTAACAATATGGGTAAACTCTTGTTTTGTTTTGTGTTTTGTTTTTGTTTTCTGAGATAGGGTCTCGCTCTGTTGCCCAGGCTAGAGTGCAGTGGCACGATGTCTGCTCACTGCAACCTCCACCCACCAGGCTCAAGTGGTTCTCCCACCTCAGCCTCCCAAGTAACTGGGACCACAAGTGGACACCACCATGCCTGATATGGTTTGGCTCTGTATCCCCACCCAAAATCTCATCTTGAATTGTAATTCCACATGTCAAGGGGGACCAGGTGGAGATAATTGAATTGTGTTCTCATGACAGTGAATTCTTACAAGATCTGAGGGTTTTATAAAAGGCTTCCTCCTTCACTTGGCGCTCATTCTCTCTCCTGCTGCCCTGTTGAAGAGGTGCTTTCCACCATGATTGTAAGTTTCCTGAGACCTCCCCAGACATGCTGAACTGTGATCAATTAAACTTCTTTCCTTTATAAATTACCAGGTCTTTATTAGCAGCATGAGAACAGACTAATGCCCAACTACTTTTTTAAAATTTTTATTCCACTCGGGGTCTCACCGTGTTGCCCAGGCTGGTCTTGAACTCGGCTCAACTGGTCCATCCACCTTGGTCTCTCAAAGTTCTGGGATTACAGGCATGAGCCACTGCACCTTGACCAACCCTAAACTACTCTAATGCTTTAACAAATGCTAAAAAGGTTTAAACATGCACTTGGCAACTTTGTACATCTTGAGAAAGTTTTCCAGGTAATCAAAAAAAAGACAGGGTATTATTATAACGAAGGCCAAGAGAGTTCAACCACCGAAGAAATATAATGAGCCTTTAGTAATGTACTCCCTGGAGTTTCATGCCCATATGATGAAATGGACCTGAGAAAGGAAAATGAACAAGAAATCAAAACTAGGGATGACTGGACACTGTGGGCATAAGTACCAGAACACTCACAGCCAAATAAAAAAAATCCTTCTCGTATTAACTTTGAGGTTCTTTCAGAGAGATGTAAATGTGCAATTTAGGGGATTTCTGACACTGAATCATCTCTGTTGCATGGGAGCCAGAGACTAGCAGCAATAAGTCTAGATTAGGAAGGAATCCAAAGCTTCGTTCTCCTAGCTCTCTCCTCTATTAACTGGGAGAATTTGGGGAAGGCTTTTTACTGCTCCAAGTCTCTGTTTCCTCACTCAGAAAATATGAATAAAAATACCTCCCTGACTAGATTAAAAGAATATTATAAAGGTATATCATAAATTGCTAAGTACTCTTTATCTGTTAAGCAATATTATATCTAGATAAATAGCTAATAAAAGGATTAATTTTTTCTCCTTATGAGATTTGCTTGCCTTATTTTCTCCTATAGTGCAAAGCTTGGTGTATTTCTTTTAAGAAGGATAATTTTTCTGTAATATAATACATAATAGTATTTGAAATGTAAAGGCTGGATGCATGCTTATAGTGGGATATGGGAGAAATCCTATATTAAAGAAAGATGTTTTTCATCAAGAAACATTACAGTAGATTCAGTAGTATATTGGATGAGATTCTCCAATTTAAATAAACAGCAACCTGCTCTTTTTAGGATTGGAAGGAAGGAGGAATGTGTTTATTTTTCACAACATGGGATCCACTAGTCTGGAGATATATCTGAAGTAAAGAATTCATGCCCTCTGCATCTGACTCATGCCAATGTCACTGCTGGTTTGAGGATGTTGTCTTTTTCTTTTACTGCCAACTTGGATCTTAACTGAGGTTCTAAAATCCTATGTCATCATTTTGTTTTCTAATACCTCATTAAGTTTGACTTTTCAGAATAAGATCACTCTAGAAGCAGCTTTAATCAACAGGCTTAATGAGGGAGATGGTTACAGAGTTCCATGTATGTATAAAAGGCTTATTTTTTTGTTTGTTAATTACTTTAGAAACATTTCTGTATTCCTTGACAAATTCACTTTACTTTTATCCAAGACACACATTGTCCTTGAAAATCATTTGATGCCCTTTGCCTTGGCCAGATGTCAAACACGTTGACCATTTCTAAAAGCATTTCTCTTTCAGATCTCCTATTGAGGTTGTTTCAAGTACTGTGATTCTATATTGCCTTTTATTTCTTGGTAATATTCTTCTGCTCAAATATCTGGAAGAAAGGTTGCTTACTGTACCCTCTAGTGGTGATTGTGACATTCTCTTAGAAATATGTTTATTTCCATCTTTGGACTTTACTAAAAATTTAATGTACAGTATGAAATAATTTCATCAATCTTTAAGGAGATACAAATGATGAAATTACACTGTGATGGTGTTTTTAATTGCATCACAAATTGTTTCATAGGAAAACATCTTAATTTCCTCAAAATTTGTTAACCCAAATTTTATCCAATTAAAATCAAAGGGTTTAAATTCTTTCATTTTAGAATATTGTCAGTACTTAGTTATTCACACTCCTGGAGGAAGTATGTATAGCACTCTGCACCTCCCAAAATATCATTTATATTTGAATTTACAGGACCTTTTCATTCATGTTTAGTCATAGTGCATTTCACTTTCTAAGAATTCACAACATTGGAAATAAAACAAAGAGGCCACACATGGAATTTCTGACTCTACAAGAACTAAGAATTTATCCACATGATTCCTCCTCCAGTATTCTGCCATTTCTTCTTTTCTTTCTCTGCCTTTCCTGCTCTCCATTTTCTCCCCACCCCAAAGTGGATCAAGGCAAGTCTTTAAAATGAGAGGAAGCATGTGCTTTGGAGGAGCTGCTGCCAAGAGTACAGCTGTCGCTCTGTGTCCTTTTTTCTCAGGTAGAAATTTAATTAGATATTTTTATTCTAAAGTTCTTGCCTCCAAACTCTAATGAGTTATAGTTCATATGTAGAGGATGAGAATAAATGCAGTTAAGAAAAACAAAGGAGATAATCAAGCTGAACAGGTGGTTCTCAACAAAAACTTGAAATTAAGATTTGTCTTCTACTGAGAATAATTAAGAGATAACCATAAATTAAAATGACTTTAATAAATACATAAAATGTCTTGTTCCTGAATAAAAAGACTCCATATTTTAAGCTGCCAATTTTCCTAAATTAATCTGTAAATTCAATGGCATTCTGATGGAATTTTTAATAAACTTGAACAAGTGTTTCTAAAGTTTATCTGAGAGAATATTCAAGTGAGAACAGCCAAGAAGAGGAACAACAACAAAAATTTTAATAAGGGCCATAGAGAGAAGGATTAGATTTAACATATGTTTAAAGGTGATACCAAACCACAATAAATAAAATGGCATGTTCTCAGCTCAGTAAAAGAGACATATTCCAATGGAACAGAAAGAAAACAAATAGTAATATATAGTATTTTGTTTTATTTTATTTATTTTTAGAAAAAGGATCTCATTCTGTTGCCTAGGCTGGAGTACGGTGGTGCTATCATAGCTCACTGTAACCTTGAACTCCTGGGCTCAAGCAATCCTCCTGCCTCAGCCTCCTGAGTAGCTAGAACTATAGGCACACACCATCACACCTAGCTAACTTTTTTATTTTTTGTACAGACAGGGTCTCATTGTATTGACCAGGCTAGTCTTGAACACCTGGCCTCAAACTATCCTTCCCCCTCGACTTTCCAAAATGCTGGGATTATAAGCGTGAGCCACTGTTCCCAGCCATATCCTACAGAAATGCTTTAAGTAAAGGTACAGATATATGTACCTATAGGGCCATATATAATGGCTATTTATATATACAAGTATATAATACAGATATATAAATATATATAATACAGATATATATCTGTGTATATATAGCTCTCTCTATATATACACACTATATTATACATGTTTTATATATATATATGGCAACTTTTACATTATTAAAAATGACCCAAATGCTACTATGGATAACAATATAGTAGTTCCTTAAAAAAGTAAACAGAATCACCATAAGATCCAATAATTTCACTTCTGAGTATAAACCCCGAAAAACTGAAAGCAGGAATTCAAGAAGATATTTGTACACCTACATTCATAGCAGCATCATTCACAATAGTCAAAAGCAACCCAAATTCCATCAACCAACAAATAAACAAAATGCGGTATATACATATAGTGAAATATTATCAGCCTTAAAAAGGAAGGAAATTATGATGCATGCTCACAACATCATTGGACCTTGAAGAAATTATATGCTAAGTGAAGTAAGGCAGTCACAAAAGGAAAAATACTGTATGATTCCGCTTATATGAGGTACCTAGAGGAGTCAAGTTCTTTGAGACAGAAAATAGAAGAGTGGTTGCCAGGAGCTGCAATGAAGTGGGAATGCAGAGTTTGTCTTTAAGGGTACAAAGTTTTGGTTAGGGGAGATGAAAAAGTCCTGAAGATGAATGATAGTGATTGTTGCACACAATGTGAATGTACTTAATGCCTCAAAACTCTACATTTTAAAATTGTTAAAATCATTAATTTTATGTTGTATGTATTTAACCACAATTTAAAAAGTGTTGCATGTTAAATATTGGAATACTCCTAGACTTACATCATCTATTAAAGTATTTTGAAATAAATACTTGTGGCAGTATTTGTTTAAACAACCAAATGATCATCAGCAAACTAGTATAACCATGTAACTATGGAATAGCATGCAACTATTAAAAAGCATAAAGTTGACAATATATGGAATGAAGCACAAAATGTATTGTCAAATGAAAGAGGATGGAAAATTGTATTTGAGCTACTTTACATATTTCTTTTGTAAAAACAATATTATATCAAGTTGCCCAAGGGTAAGACCATCTAACCCACATGATAGAAAAAGCATCATCTTTGTTATTTTCTTCTTGGGATCACAGAGCCAGTCTCACTCTTTTATATACTAGTTGGGTTTCCCTATAACAGATAGAAGTTCTCCACTGTCCATCATACTAGGAAGATATTCATCCTGGGACAGAAAATGAGGACTTGAGTAGGAATTAGTCTGAGGTGAGGAGAAATTGTTTCTTTTTTCTCTGGGTTTGAGACTCGGTGACTGTGAGGAGCCAGGTGTCCTGACCTGTGCCTGACTACATGGAGAAAAGCTGATGACAATTCAGGAAGGTGGCTGGACCCATAAGTGACCTACGGCAAAATAGACCTGAACTGTGAAGCAATGTATCTTCCGTGTTGGACTCTCCTTCCATTAGTCTTGGTTCTTCTGTAAGGGGAAATTATGGTAGAGCCCACATCCATATTGGTGGGCAGTGGTCAGTGCCAGAGAGCAGCCATGTCCTCTGGAGTAGAGATAGTGAGAGTCATCACTGGATCAAGAGGGATACTAACATGAGGACAGGACCAGAGGAGAGGGATGCCAGGGATGTGTTCCTTAGCACACGTTAGGTATCAAAATCCATTGGAAATATCTGAGACACATTCTTTAGAGGAGATAGCATCTTAATAAGACTGGGGGAGCAGTCTCACCATTGTGGTTTGGATTAGAGTAATTATAAACAAGATATATTCTAGGGTCTTTCTTACCCTTAAAGATAGAAGTGGTTCAACACTGCCAATTCCAGGTCCTATAGAGTCTAAAACATTTCCAAGTGTTCTGTGAATTTAGGGGGAATCAGGTAGCAAAGAAGTAAGGAGCTGTGTTTCCTGGCCACCTCTGTCTCTCAGCCCATGGGCGCCTGCTTCCACACATATGGGCTTTTTTTCCCACACAGCTTCAGTATGGTCTTGACACTCACCCCTGTTCCCACAGGAAAAGCTCGCTCACACCAAGTATTCTGTAGATATAAAAGTCTTTACTAAGCCATTAGGGGAGACATGGTGCTGCCTGCTGCACTGGTAATGCCATGATGCCCCCATAAGAGATTGCTGGACTCCAAATGTTTCCTGGGCACCTCAGAACCATGAATTCTTCTCTTCACTCCTCCCCCATTCAGCTCCCAGTCTCGCAGCCTCCTCTGGCTCCCCTTCCCTCCCTCTCATTTACTTCTCCCTGGGTTATTCTCTACTCTTCTCTCTGCCCTTTTTTAGAAGGGAAAAAAAAAAAAGAACTCCTCTCCTTTTCTCATGCAGAGCAATTCTACCCTATTCTCTGAAGTTTGTGCATCAACCAATACCTTTTCAACATCTTTAAGATTTTTCTTTTAATTCAATCATATATTAGCTTTACAAACAAAAACTGGCCTCAATCTATAATAAATTTTCAGACCAGTGGTTGAGATAACAAAAAATATTTCCACCTTGATATAGAATATAGATGGATAAATGATAGAAAGAGATTAAACCCCAAAAGTAAAATGATTTAGTAAATCAAATGCTGATTTACCAAAGAGTCAACAATAAATTATCTTTAAGGGAATGTACCAAATTATTTTCATTTTCTTCACTGAGTATTCTCAATGATTTTTTAATTTTGATAATGAGAATATCTCATTTTCCACTGAAACATCAAAGGTGAGACAGACGAAGCCCCTGCCCTTGGAGCCCAGGCATCAAGCCTGGTATGGTATGGTTGGTCAGTGTGGGTTGTCCCTGGCCATCCAAAGAACTGAAACATCTCATTGCATTATCACTGTCTATACTTTGTGGAACTCATTTTATATTGTTTTAAAACATTTTCTAACTGGCAATAGACCCACCTTCTGTCTCCCAGAACCATAAGGTCCCATCAGTTCCTGGTTTTAATGTGTTTCCTTAATGAGTTCCTTCTAATAAAATCAGTATTTGATTTTTCCTGTCATTCACACAGCAATTTATCTTTTGTCAGGTTCTAATTGAAAACATCCAAATAATTCCTCTGGAGCTCCAATGCCAAGGAGCCAGATTAGGCATACTTTTCTGCTCATCCTGATAAGAAAACCAGAGAATTCTAATCTACCAGTTTTTTTTCCTAGGCTTAGAATTTAAATTATTTCAATATATTTATGAAATGAGACAAGTTTTTAGCAAAAGCAGTGCTCAGTAATTGGAAAGTCAGTTACCTTTTATCTCTTGGTTAAAAAGAGGAAGTAGGTCAGTTCCTTGTTAATATTATTAGCAAATACTATTTATAGCATGATATAAATTACTGAGAAAAGACATCCCAATTTTCACTTTTAAGCAGAAGGCAGGAGTTAACTCATTCTTATTCTTAAACATATTAAGGATACAGCGGACTAATTTTTCAGGAGGAGAGAGTGTGTCCTTACCACCTTACAAACAACAACTAACTCACTCAGACAATTTTCACTACTCACATCATGTATCTGCTGGAAAGATTTGTCACTCATGCACATTTCAGCCACATATCACGGGTCTATGTGATGGAGAGAAAATATGAACTTGAGAATAAAATATTTATGATATGGAGTTACTCATGCCCCTTTATAGACTTTCCTGTGTGTACTTATATCTCAACTGTAAAACTAACATTCTGGTAGATCTCTTTGCATTTGAATCTTCTGCTGAGGAGATTTAAATTGCCCAACCACTAAATTGGGTGCATCTGAAATAAATCATGAAGTATTTATAAATACCATCATTTCAAAGGCAAGAAAAGGATATTTATGCATTTGGCTTATTACTAAACTGAGAATAAGGTTGTCTTGGAGGCAACAAGATTATCAAACAGCCTCTGTGTTTGCACACATCAGAATAAATGACAATCTGGACATGGAATACAAGAGCAAATAGTTCTCAGGAAGAACCATGATTTGCGGTTTTCATCTAAGTCTAGGTGAAATCATTACCAAATCTCTACTTTTCTGCCTTGTTCCTAAATGACTTGGAAGGACGGTGACATCATCCTTTGATGCTTAGAAAAGAAGGAAACCATATTTCAACTAGAAAGGATAGGAATATTAAAACTCCTCAGACTGGAAATTTTTGCATCTGACAACACACCAAAAGCCATTGGGACAAATGTGCTCTCAAGGGCTGTCCTACTTTCAGCTTCCTCTCCTTTCTAAAGATTCTTCAGTTCTCAGCTCTGCTTCTGGAGGGATGCTGGCCAGAGTTCCAGGATAAACGATTCCCTGAGAAATGTTTCATGTTGAAGTCCTGTACAAGGCCAGGGAGCGGTGATGAATGGCAGCTCCAAGGGAAGTCGGAAATCTAATCACAGGAGGAGCCTTTGGATCTTTCATGCTCACTGACTTCACAGGATTTGTTTTGAGCCTGTAGACTGCGGATTAAAGCAGGAAGACTAGAGCTTGTGTCCCTGCCTGGTATCACTTTCAAAATTTAGAACAATCCTTAAAAGATGCCAAGAACTGAGATCTGAATTATAATTCTGTCAGTTGTTCTTTGCTTGCCGCGTTCCCATTTAGTGCCTCTTCAAGTTCTGCAAATCCCTGGATCATTTTGGTGATTTGAATCATGATTCTCTACCTGGTATTTGGGAAGAATGACCACAAATAGGCTAACCCATCCACCTCCCAAGAGTTTTTGTTCTTTGTTATTGCTGATCAGTTGGGTTTCCATTGCCCTGAACCCCCAGTCTTGTATATTCCTGAGGTATTTGAGTTCTTTATATGATCTATTTCTACAACACTTATTTTCTTCAGTGAATTAAACCTACAGATACATATTAGTTTATTATTTTAGTTTTGAAGAGTAGAAAAGAAAGCATTTTCTTCATGATTTCCCCTTCTCCTATCTGTTGAAGCCATTTTGGGGTCACATTAGAAGTTCAATTTTGTTCTCTGATTTTTATTAAGGCAGTGAGTTCCCTTCAGATTTACCTTCTGAAATGCTACCACGCCTTTCTTTTAAAATGTTCATGTAATGTTCAAGAATATAATGAACACCTCAGAACTCATGAAAGAATTGCTTGAGGCTGGGCATGGTGGCTCACGCCTATAATCCCAGCACTTTGGGAGGTGGAGGTGGCCAGATCACTCAAGGTCAGGAGTTCGAGGCTAGCCTGGCCAACATGATAAAACCCCGACTCTACTAAAAATACAAAAATTAGCCAGGCGTAGTGACAGGCGCTTGTAATCCCAGCTACTAGGGGCTGAGGCAGGAGAATCGCTTGAACCCGGGAGGTGGAGGTTGCAGTAAGCCAAGATCGGGCCACCGTACTCCAGCCTGGGCAACAGAACGAGACTCTGTCTCAAAAAAAAAAGATCTGCTTGATAAAGAGACAGACCATTTGAATGGGAGAATTTGAGAGAGAGGCCTTGCAGTCTTCTTTATCATCTAATCTAAGTTTTTCCCCCACATCTACCTCCTTCACCAGCTACTATGGCTCTCACAGAGATCTTACATTGGGCACACATAGTTTTGATGCTATCATGAGCTATATAAAAAGTTAGAACTAGTGTGAATTTTGTCTTTCTTGGTAAAGTGATTTTCCTCCAAAGCATAAAATAAAATAAAACTCACTTTGGATCACATTTTGAGTTGAAGTGTGTCGTCCCCACTGCCCCCAAATTCATTCATATATCAAAGTCCTGTGAGTGTGACCTGAGTAGGAGATAGAGTCTTTACAGAGATAATCAAGTTAAAATGAAGTCATTAGGGGAAGACCTTCATCTACCACAAATGATGTTCTTATAAAAAGGGAAATTTGAACACAGATACACATAGCAGGGTGATGATGTAAAGAGACACATGGAGAAGGTAGCCATGTACAACCAAAGAGAAAGGCCTGGAACAGATCCTTCCCTTAGGACCCACAGAAGGAACCAACCCTGCAGACATATTTTGCATTTTGTACTTCCTACCCTCCAGAACTATAAGACCATGAATTTCTGTTATGAAAGCCACACATTTTGTGGTACTTTACTGCAACAACTCTAGCAAACTAGTACAGAGCCCAGTCGTTGTTGTTATTGTTTAAATAGAAATGGGGATTCCTTATGTTAACCAGGTTGGTCTCATACTCTCAGCTTTAAGGAACCCTTCTGCCTCAGCCTCCCAAAGCACTGGGATTACTGGTGTGAGCCACCACTTCACAACTAGTGAGCAACCAGCCCCAGTTATATTTAATTGCTTTCCTCTTTACCTTTCACCCAATATCTTTGTTTTCTATACTGAAGTGTTCATTGTGATAGCCCCCTCCTTCCTTTCTTCCCTGAAGCTTGAGTTGTGAGATGATACCTCTCTTAGAAGCAGGCTGCAAGGCTTGGGGTTTGGCACTCAAGATCTAAATCTGGATTGTTGACTGCACAAGCTCTGATTGACACCCCTGGAATATAATTATGACAACAGCTATCATGTGGCATGCCTTTTTTATGTGGTAGCTCTTTAACAAACATCACTTGTCACAAAAACTCTAGGAGAGAGGCACCAATATAATCCCCACTTGACAGAAGAAGAAACTGATAATCAGCAAGATTAAGTAACTTTCCCAAGGTCACACAATAGTTTAACTGAGACTTGAACCCAAGCAGTCCAACTGCAGAGAATATCTTTGCAGAAACCAAATGAGGTAGTCCCCTAACCAGAATGTCTACAAAAAAAATGAAATGCCCAAAATATTGGAGTGACTAAATAAGCTATGATTTACACATACAATGAAATACAAAATATAGCATATAAATAATATAAACAAATCGACATATAACATATATAACAAAATCATGACTATAAATTATTTTTCATATATTTAACGATATGGAAAAAATGTTTATAATATAATATTAAATGAAATTAAGGGTATAAATCTGTCTACTTAGTAAAACCCCAATTTTGTAGTTAAAAATTAGAAAATGTCAGTACTGTCCAGTGATTGCATAAAAAGGTGATTTTAATTTTGTTATGTTTCTATTTTCAATTTGTATGACTATATTCCACCTTTAAAATCCAAAAATTAAGGCACAGTAATGCATAAGACTTCCTAAAGTGAATGCTGTCTAATTTCTAACATTGAAGAAAAAGGAGTCTGTTTTGTTTTTATTTTCTTCCACAACAATCACAGCCACCTCTATCTAAAGGTAAGGTAGCCTCCCAGCCTGGCTTTGTCTAGATTCGGTTCCTTAATTTTCATAAGAAAATATCAATTCTACCGCCAGCTCAAATGGATGTGTCCTTCATTAACATCGTAGATTATTTATACTTGCCTTGAGCAGCTCTCCAGAGAGGATAACCTTGAACTCAGCTGCTTAGAAGAGTTAAAAAGCTTCTTATAAAAAGAGAAAAAAAAGAAAAGAAAAGAAAGAAAAAAAAGAAAAGAAAGAAAAAAATCAGGTAAAATTCCCAGATACCCATCCAGTTAATCTATTTCTATGAGACTTGACATTTTACCACCAAATCTTACAGCTGTATCCTACAACCACATTGTCGAGCTCCTTGCAGGATTACCTTTACTGAGCTAAATTTGGCCATGAAACCATCAGCTTGCATTGATGGACCTTATAAGTAACAACCCTATGAAACCCATTATTGCATTATATGTGCAGTGCTACTGAACAGTTGTCCACCACATCATTACACTTTAGGAAGGAATTTCTCTCAGGTCAAAAACTGTTATGATTCTTCTAAAAAACAGGTTTATTTTCTTCTTATAGACACTTCAATTGTATTATCCATTTACAAATTAGAGATCTCGCACACATACCTGTATTAGCTGCTGCAAAGCTCTGGACCAAATATGAGGTGCCCCTCTAGCAAATGTCCAGCTGTATGCATGGTGTGCTAGGCCCAGATTTCCCCCTAGCACTCACTTCCTCCTTTTTAAAATTTTACTATGCTCCTTCAAAGCCGTTATACAACAAGGAGGAAGGGAGGAAATGAATGAATTAATGAAGAAAGAAATGTGTGGTGGTAACTTATGGTTATGATTGAGAGTCAACACCATATGAAGGAGAGTTTTATTGCTTTGTCTGTGTTTCTAGAACAATCTACAGTGATTCAGGAGGTGCTGCCCTGAGGAAAACATGACAAATGGAAGAGTTTTCTCCACTACTTGGCTTCAAGAAGAATGACAGTGTCCAAGTCCCAAGTACACATACAGGTCTGACAAGACCCACTGTGACCATAGAAACTACCTAAAACAGACTGTGTTCTTAGGAAATAGGCCTGGTGCATTGGATCCAAGTGAACAAGTGAGAGAGGCAGTGAAGAGTGATTTTTCCTTTGTTCCTTTGCAATTTTCTAAGTTCAAATTCTATACTGCATCTTTACACACAAACTTTCAACTTCAGAAAAGTGAGGATAAAGCAGGCATCAGAACAAGGGAGAGCAGGCTCTACCTACCAGCAACAACAGTGTGATCACTGGATTAGGGCCTCTTTGCTCACGGGTACTGAGAGATTTACATACAGCTTTTCAGAACCCGCGCTGTTCATACCTAGGAGAATTTCTGCTGTTCCCTTCTTTACCTTGCCTCACTGGGTTTTCATCATCTGTTGGTCGTTTTGTTGTTGTTGTTGTTGTTTCCATTTAGCGTTTAAGTTTGGTGTTTCAGCTTTCCCTGGAGGCAGGATTTGATCTCTTTCTTTCCTGTGAGCAGCAATGTGACCTGCCCTAACATTCCCTCCAGAACAATTTTTCTCTGTAAAGTGTTGAGTCACTGAAGAGAGCTACAGACACACTGTGAGCAGCTATAGTCAATTGAGAAAACAGAATCATTTTCCAGGATTTGAAAAGTTCCTTTCAAGAGTGAGCAAACTCAGGAGGATCAGGAAAGTGGGCGAGAAGTTCATGCAGGGTAAAAAGCACAAAGTCCATTTCAGAGTTGCAAGAAGATTATATTTCATAAATGAAAACGGTATGAATGGAAAATTCCCTATTTAGCAGCAAGGAGGTAGCTCATCAGCCTTGGGCTGGGACTGCAGAGAGTTCTGTTTAGTTCTCATCCTTTCCTACCGGTCTCCACCTTTGAGTTTTTTACCAGTTAAATGGGAAAATGACCTTTGCTCCTCCTGTAATAGAAGGGTACTGAAAGGATGAATGTGTGAAGTTCTGAGCCTCTGAATGCCTTGATTTAGCTCTTGATCTTCAAATAGCTATTGCTTCAGAACCAAAGTCTGGGATTCAAACTTTCCATTTTAAATTTCCTAAAGGTCAATGAATTAAAAGTAAACTTTTTAAGTAAAAGAATGAAGCAGGCTGGACACAGGTGTTCATGCCTATAAGCCCAGAACTTTGGGAGGCCTAGGCAGGAGAATCACCTGAGCCTAGGAGTTCAAGACCAGCCTGGGCAACATAGTGATGAGGCAGGAAAATCGGGTCTGGAGGCAGAGAACAGAAGGCCAATACACACTTGAGCTATAACAAGAAATATCCTCTCCATAGGACATATGCCATAAATGACTTTGTAACTTTACTTCATCCTCTTCATTTACATAGGGCGTACCCCAAGTAGAGGGTATTTAAACTCATGAAAACTCTGTAACAAAGCCTTTGAGCCCCTATTCTCAGGCCCGCTCCCACACTATGGAGTGTACTTTCATTTTCAATAAATTCCTTCATTCCTTCCTTGCTTTGTTTGTGCGTTTTGTCCAATTCTTTGCTCAAGACGCCAAGAACCTGGACACCCTCCACCGTTAACAGTGAGACTTTATCTCTACAAAAAAGTTTTAAATTAGCCAGGTGTGGTGGTGCATGCCTATAGTCCTAGCTATTCGGGAGGATACGGTGGGAGGATCACTTGAGCCCAGGACGTAGAGGCTATGTGAGGTCAAGGTAGTGAGCTATGATCATACCACTGCACTCCAACCTGGGTAACAGAGCAAGACTCTATGTCTCTTGGAAAAAAAAAAAAGAAGAAGAAAAAGAAGTATGGCAGGATATACAGTATAAGTTTGATACTATAAGCCTTTAAAAATGGGTATTGGTGAAAACTTCTTGTGAATAAACAATATTTCAATATAAAAAAGATTTAAAAATGAATATTCGTCCTACCGAAACACAGAGAACCGTCCCATAAAATAATGTGTGACTGTGATTTTATGACAAGACCCTCCTCCTGTTGATGCTCAGAAATGGACCTAATTGAATGATTTTTGTCATGGACAGAAATGTATCTGATCCCATCATTTTATGTCGTATATTGCATGCTGAGTTATTTTGGACTGCTTTATCATGGTGGTTCTGGAAGAGAGGCAGAAATCGAACCCACTCATGAAAAAGTCTCGGATATTAAAAAATTTAGACCTATCAGTAACTTTTATAATAACCTTCTGTTGAGAATCTATTTTTTCCAAAGCATCATCACTCTTCATAATTAGTTCTGTAATTTTCCTGTAGAATATGATCCATTTCATTTGAAGTGCTAAAACCAAGCACTAGTAGTTGATCACTGTCTGTCTATAATTTGCATTGTTCTTTATCCAGGAAAATATTAGTTCTTATTAGCCAGATAGAGATCTATTAGGAATGTCAACATAACTTAATTAAAGCATAATATTAATCATAATACTATCTTCCAGACTCAAATACTTCCCCAATGATGTTTACTTATGTAGATCTTCACCAATGAAATACAAAAATAAATCAGATGAAAGCATTTTTGATGAATAGAGAGATTTAACCAAAGCCTTTCTTAATGAAAAAATAATGTACTAGAAAGTATAGAAAGAATTGTATCTGCTAAGTCATATTCAAAAGAGGATCCCAATAAAATAAGAAATGTATTTTACCAACTTTATATCTAAACATTAAGTAATATTTTTTGAATTTCTGAGTGTTTCATGCACTGTGTCATAAATATTAGCCAACAAATCAAGCACATAACCTCTACTAGTTTCCCCAAATTTTATTTATTACATTTTAAAATGCACAATAAAACCTTAGGCCTTAGAAAAAGTTTAGCCACAATCACAGTTTTCTTGTTTAGTATCTACATATATAATAACATTGAAAACCAAAGTGTCTTCTGCATTATTGAGGATGACTGTAATTTCTTTGGGGAAAGTTGTTCATTATTTTGGGAAAATATTCCAATAAATTTTTGGTTAGGCAAGACAAGGCCCAAAAGTTGGCACTGGAATAGTGTTTGGGGATGGTGGAACAGTGGGAAGTGAGTACTGAGTCAAAAAGGTGACAATGGAGGAAAAAGAGGTTCTCAAAGTCCAGTCAAAAAAAATGAATTTTTGGAGACTGACTTAACTCTCCAAACTTAAGCGACTCTCCATAAAAGGCTGTCTTCCTCAGATGTAGAGAATGTTGCAATAACTTGTTTGGGAACTTTCTGGTTGGGGTTGTAGTTGCCCCAGAAACAGCTGGGTTGTCATACAGGGACTAAAGAGGAAAAGAGAATGAGGACTTAGATCTGTACAAGAGTAGCCCTAGCCACAAGAGAAAAGGTGAAAAAAAAAAAAATCCCTCCTTAGCGATCCTCAGAGGACTTGAAACAAGCACCACAGTACTTTTAGCAGTCTCCTGGGATAAGGGCCTTGAATTATGGTACTAAAAGAAAGAGTCATCCCAGGAGGCTGGAGAAATTTATGGATATTAAGTTTGCACCTTAATTTATTCTGTTGAAATTCTTTTGGATGCAAGTAGCAAAAAAGTAGCCTGATTGGATTAAACAATAAATGGGAATTTTTAGCTCCATAGATTAAAAAGTCCAAACATTTTATGGGAGTTGAGGTGAGATTTGGTCAGGTACAGCTCCTTTGAGTCATGGCTCTTTGAATCTTCTTCCCAACATGCATCAACTTTGCCCTCAGGCTGTCTTCACAAGGTGACTGCAGCATCAACTGAGACCACCTGCCCGTCAGTCACATCCAAAAGAAGAGGCTGGATTCCTCCAACCAACGAACAAGGGAAATGTCATGTGTTGATTATTAGGCCTACGTTACCTGAGCTAATAAAGGTGTCGATGGGACTGGGCTACCTGGACTGGTTTTGGTATGTCAGGGCTAAGGACCGCCATGGAAATGGAGTCAAGAATTATGAGGGAAGAAGGAAGGATGCTTGGAAGACAACTTTGATGTCCTTTATGAAAATCTTACTATCGTCCAGGCACAGTGGCTCAGGCCTGTAATTCCAGCACTTTGGGAGGCCGAGGCAGGCAGATTGTCTGAGCTCAGGAGTTCGAGACCAGCCTGGGCAGCATGGCGAAACCCCGTCTCTACTGAAAATGCAAAAAATTAGCCGGGCGCGGTGGCGGGTGCCTGTAATCTCAGCTAATCAGGAAGGTGAGGCAGGAGAATTGCTAGAACCCAGGAGGCAGAGGTTGCAGTGAGCCGAGATCGTGCTACTGCACTCCAGCCTGGGTGACACAGCAAGACTCTTGCTGAACTTTTACATCAGGAAGAGTTTTAGGAATAAGTTTATGGTCCACTAAAATTTCAGTTAACTGCTCAAGAAACTCCAAATTTAATTCTCTCTCCATGGCTACTACATAATAAAATTATCTTAAATTTAGCAATGCTATTTTCTCAGAGTTAGCCAAAACCCATTTAATCTATAGTATTTTTATTGAAACTTACCGTACTGAGAACTGAACATTTTAATAAACCGATAGCAGTTTGAAAGCTTTAAAGAATCAAGCAACTCAAGACTTCTTCTCATGAAGGCAGAAGCTGGATATTGGAGGAACTGGAGTTCTTGAGACAGCAGAGGGGGATTGGCCTCTGCAACCCCACAGTCAGAAGCTAAGGCATGCTGCCCAAATATAATGCCAGCTGTGCAGCCTGATAAAGGAGCCCAGCTGTGAGGCTCAAAAGGATTTTCAGGACTCCCTCTGGGCATCCTTGCACCAGCATATGGGGGCTCTCCCAATAAATACCAAAAGTCTGAGTAGCAGGAATTCCTGCCAGCGGCCGCACAGTTGGAGTGATCCTTCAAGCAGCAAACAACATTTTCCAGATGTACGGACTCAGTGTGCTGGGAGATCGGCTTGGGGAAAACAGGCTAGACGTTTATCCCTGCTGACTGAAGAGGGTGTGTGGCTGGTGCCCTTCTAGACATGAATTCAAGAATTCAGTTGTATTTGTTTTACCACAGTGAAGAAAGAACTAAAGAATAATGAGGGTGATGGTTCTAGGAATCAGGAGACCCTGGGGCTCAACTGCAGGCTAAAGTTTAGAGTACCTCCCTCGCTTCCTGAAGGATTCTTCCATTGCTTATTTCTACTTTGCCGATATGCAACTGTTGAATATTTGTATGGCACTTTCAAAGATCCTGGAGTACTCTGAAGATATGGGAGTCATTTCCTTTTATATCTCTTTTTGACTCAGACTACATTGATCTGGCAAATGCTCTCCTTCTAAAAACTTTCATGAACTTCACCTGGTAGAACTTTATTTATGGTCAATTTAGCAAGATCTTTAAAGATTAAAAACAAGAATATTTGCGTTTTAAAAAATATTAACTCTCTTGATTATGAACCCAGCCAGGAAAACAGAACAAAGTTGGATGACAAATGCATTATTTATGTGAGATTGTTTAATTAATTGATTTGAATAATTTTCATCATGTTGGTTTGGATTGACAGATAACGTACGCTGTTCCGTAGCTGCTTCAGACCATGTTAGCCTCTTCTAAAGGAGGGCAGTTTTTCATCTGGGCACACTGACCTTGAACAGAAGAACAGATTATGTGCTGTAAACCCGTCTCAGCTGCTACAAAGATTCTCTACTTCAAAAATATCTGCCTTGCAGGTGCTGAAATCCTTACCCCTGTACCTTATAGCTTCGAAGAAGGCATTTCCAGGAGCCCCCTCTTAAAATGTAAATATTACTTGGAAAAGTCATATATTTTGCCAACTCACATCTGGTTTATATAGAATGTCCCTTGAATTTATAATTATTTTTCTTGAACATTCCAGTTACGGGTGGTACCTAACATTTTCTTGCATACTATCTGAATTCTTTATATTTGAAGTATTCTTTATTCCTATAGGCTTGACTATGAAATTATTACATACATACATACACACACACACACACACACACACACCACCTGTTTATGTAACCCATTCTCTGAAGCATGTGCCACAAAACAGCATTGTACACTGATGTTGCTATGAATGTAATTCTAACCTCATTGATAAGTCATGTATTTCAACCCTCCTGAGCTCAGTGTTGTATCCTATTCTTACTATTCCATTTGCCATTTTCTAACAGTAAAAGCTACCCTGTTGCTAGGTAACCTCAGCAATTTTGCACATAGCCCTCTACTTTCTACATTCTTCTGGATTCCTTCTTGTGGTCTAATTATAATTGTTTTTCTTCTGAAGTCTCTCTCCCCATTCATGGTTGCCATTGTCATCGGATAGCTGTCAGTGCATTATTGTCACTCTTGAATTCACTGATGATAAGCCACAATTTGCTCATCCTTCACAGAATAGAAAATTGACATGTTCTTATGATGCATCTGCATGCTTTCAGAGAAATAGTTCCTCTCTTAGAGGTTACATTTCCAAAGAAGATTTTCAGTATGTAGCAACCCTCCCCCTCTCATTTGCCTCACCTTTCCAACCCCTACAGTAATTCCTTTTCTTCAGAAAGCAGGCTTGTATCTTGATGATAGTCATGTTTTTGTGCAATGATAAAATTCTTACAGAAAGTAAACAATAAACAATGTTCAGCCTATGAACTAGTAAACACCAACAGCCATAAAAATGACAATAACTACATTTAGCTGTGGACGTTTCATGTGCCAGGCACTGCTAAGTGATTGGCACACATTATCTCATTTGATCTTCATAAACTCTATGAGGTATCATTACTCCAATCTGGTAAATGAGGAATCTGAGGTGAGACCCAGAGAGCCCAGATTATATGGTGAGTGAGTAGCAGAACCAAGATTTCTTCATTTACAATGTCATTGATTATAAAAAGTAATATCAACTTAATAACAGCTTTACATTAAATGTAAATTTGTAAGATAAAGCCTGAATTCAGAAATATAAAAATAAGGAAAAACATGTACCTTAGAAACAAAAAAAATTACTGTATGTATATAACCTAGTTACATTCTCTTGCTTATGAATAAGAATGGTTCTCTAACATTATTTCTGATAAATAATGTCATTGGATCAATGCCTTCTAATTCCATTGTTTCCCTCCCCACACCCCAACTCCTATCTTGCCACTACCATTTAATGGGATTCTTTCTAATGCATAAATGGCTGAGTATTTTGTAAGTTATGAAGTCAGAAACTTACTTCGAATTTGAAATCAGAAAGCCTGGAGTAAAGATGATAAATCATCTTGAGCAAGATAATTCATTGACTTAACTTCTCTGGTCATATTTTGTTTACCTTTATTACATTTTTTGATGGAGAGACAGATTTCTAAAAATACCTAAGTTCTCCACTAGCCTGTGACTTCTTTGATAGTAAAGTTAGTCTTTTGTTTATCCTGATATTTCTCTGTGGTACTTACAATACCTTGACATACTAAGGTACATGTTCAGAAAATATCTCTTTAATCAAATTTGTTAATACATGTTTTTTTCCAAATAGCTACAGTGTGCTGATGTTATAAGAATCAATAAAGTAATGTGGGGAGACCTCAATTACATCTGTTCCCTAAGAAATACCATCTCAGAGTTGTGCTTTTACCTATTCCTTGGTGCGTTGCTTAAAGAAGTTAAGATTCTACTCTTTCCACAAGAATGTAACTTCTCAAATATTTAATATGTGCCTTATTCCTTGAAGAAACAAAGGCACAAATGAATGGGAGGGAGAAGGGTGAGCGCAGAGTTAATTTTACTAGGCTTTAATACAGAACGAATAGAAAAATTTTTGCCTTAGAGATGATTTGAAACTTTTATTTCAACATGTATGGTATAATGTGCATGTACTTTTATCATCTCTCTCTCTTGAGAAAATAGCCATTTTAGGTGCAGAAATTAAGCCAGAAAACATTGTAAGAACATCTATTTTCTAAACACTTTCACTCGGCTAGTTGTGAAATAAATAGATTAAGCTTAATTGTAGTGCTATTGTGTTGCAAAGCACACTGAACTCTTCGTAGATGCATAGATAACCAACTGGAAGAAGAGTAGAGACAGAAGATAAGCCTCTAATTTAATTGGGTGATTAGTCATTTAATTTCCTTTGTCTTTTCTTTCTTTCCTGGTACACTTCATCTCAGAAGTGTTTTATAAAAGAAACTAAATTAGAAAGAGAGAGGGAGAAAAAGATCCTGATTGGTGAGTTGTGGGTAAAAAGCTCTACTTGGAATCAGTATAAAAACAAAAGAGAAAATGGAAAAGAAGTCTGAACATTAGATACCTGTTTGGGCTTATACTGCTTTTCTCATTCAAGATTTTGAATCTTGGATTTAATGAAACTAATCCATGTCATTTGGGTTGCATATCTTTGGATAAAAACGATGTAAACTTTTGCTGTTTTTTTAACGTTATTTTGTTTTAGTTATTTATTATTTTGAGACGGGGTCTCACTAATGTTCTCCAGGCTGATCTTGAACTCCTAGGCTCAAAGGATCCTCCTGCCTCAGCCTCCCAGCTAGCTGGGATTACAGGCGTGTACCACCATGCCTGGCAACGTTCCCTGTTTTGATTTATAGGTTTTTCATTATTTATCTGATGATAAGCCTCTTATATCATCCTATTTCAACTATATCAAAGTACACAAATTCCATACAATACGAGGGTGTAGAATTTGTTTCAAGTGCTATTAATTATATCTTTTGAGACCAGATTTTGTCTTTTATCTAACCAATGCTTTACATATTTTGTGGAGGCCATGAGATCGATATTTCTTTTCATGTTCAGAATTCTTATTTATGTCTTATTCTCCAGATGCTTTTTCAGCATTACAGTCACACTGTTACACTCGGGTCAGCAAACACACTGTGTGAGGGCTATCATTCCCCAACTCTACACCCAAGGCAAATATTACTCATTGATCTTTTCTGTTTAGCCTATGGTTGTACTTGGAATCCTTCTCAATGCCACACACCAGACATCCACTACTAATGCAATCTCAGCATAAAAGCTTTTTGCCAAACTATGCCAAAGATTAATTCATCACCTTCATTTTCTTTAATTATTGTAACCAAATTGTTTCAGGATGCTTTTCTACCTGATTGGATGTTCTCCTACCTTAACAGATCTTTCTTGTGAATTAGAAAGTGATATTAATTCACTATGACAAGGGTTCCTTTATAGAGAAAAAAGTTCTCCCACTAGGAATTCTAGTCCTGAGGTTTATTTTACACATTGTCTGACAAAAATGGATAAAAATTTAATCTAGGCATTTTCTGAGTGAAGACATGGAATCAAAGTTACAAGATAAACATGCAGTCTTAGATTTGTATATCTTTGTATGCACCTGCCTCATGCATTCTTAGAATATTTTTAAACCAATCAAATCTGAAGTACAGTTATCTTAGATGTCCAGAATATATGCTTTCTTTCCCATGTTGCTTAAAATAGATTCAGCTGGTCAGAAGTGATCAGCCTCCAGACACAAATATGAATTTTGGATTCTATTTACAACAGAATGGAATTATCCCTCTGATATATTTTTCTAATGGGTTTATTTGCTTCAGGTTGAAATGTGGAAACTTCTTCAGCATTTGTTCAGCAACAATGTAGACCACATCAATTCAATTCATGCATAATAAATTCCAGGGATAAAAAGACAAATCCTTCCTTCCTTCCTTCCTTCCTTCCTTCCTTCCTTTCTTTCTGTCTTTCCTTTCTTTCTTTCTCTTTCTTTCTTTCCTTCCTTCCTTCTCTCTTTTCTTTCTCTTTCCTTCTTTCTTTCCTCCCTTCTCTTCTCTTTTCTTTCTTTCTTTTTCTTTCTTTCTTCTTTCTTTCTTTCCTTCCTTCTTTCTTTTCTTTTATTTTCTTTCTTTCTCTTTCTTTCCTTTCTCTCTTTCTTTCTTTTCTTCCTTCCCTTCTCTTCTCTTTTCTTTTCTCTTTGTTTCTCTTTCTTTCTTTTTTTCTTTCTTTCTTCCTTCCTTCCTTCCTTTCTTTCTTTCTTTCTTTCTTTCTTTCTTTCTTTCTTTCTTTCTTTCTTTCTTTCTTTCTTTCGTGGTGTGTGTATGTATGTTTGTTTGTTTGTTTGTTTGTTTGTTTGTTTGTTTTGACAAGGTGTCACCATGTTGCCCAGGCTGGTTTCAATCTGTTGGGCAACTCAAGCAAACCTCCCATCTCAGCCTCCCAATTAGCTAAGACTACAGGCACACACCACCACACCTGGTTTAGAACATACATCTCTAACATTTAATTAGAAATCATATGCCTATATGCTATTTTTCTTTAGATTCATTTCACCAAAGTTCTAATTTTATTAGTTTCATCAAAGTCAAGTAGACCTTGCTATGATTATTGGAAGCAGTGGATAAAGGATTTAGCACAATGCCTTGACAGTTGTAGATTCTTTGTTGCTTTGTTTCTTTTTCATTTTATTTTATTTTATTTTATTTTTCAACTTTTGTTTTAGATTTTGGAGGTACATATGCAGGTTTGTTATCTGGGTATGTGGCTTGATGCTGAAGTTTGGGGTATAAATAATCCTGTCACCCAGGTACTGAGCATAGTTCCCAAAAGATTTTCAACCCTTGACCCTCTCCCTCTTTCCCCTCTCTAGTAGTCCCCATTGTCTACTGTTGCCATCTTTATGTCCATGAGTACCCAAAGTTCCCACTCATAAGTGAGAAGGTGAGGTATTTGGTTTTCTGTTTCTCTGTTAATTCACTTGGTATAATGGCCTCCAACTGCATCCATGTTGCTGCGAAAGACATGATTTCCTTCTTTTTATGGCTGTGTAGTACTCCATGGTGCATATGTACTATATTTTTTAATCCAGTCCACTGTTGATGGGTACCTAGGTTAAGTCTATGTCTTTGCTATTGCAATAGTGCTGTGATGCACATGCAAGTGCATGTGTCTTTTTAGTAGAACGATTTGTTTTCTTTTGGATATATACCCAGTAATGGGATTGTTGGGTCAAATAGTAGTTCTGTTTTAAGTTCTTTGAGAAATCTCCAAACTGCTTTCCACAGTGGCTGAATGAATTTACATTCTAACAACAGTGTGTAAGCATTCTTTTTTCTCCACAGCCTCATCAGCATCTGTTATTTTTATTTTTAATAATAGACATTCTGACTGGTATGAAATGGTATCTTATTGTGGTTTTGATTTGCATTTTTCTGATGATTAGTGACGCAGAGCATTTTTTTATGTGGTTTTTTTTTTTTTTTTTTTTTTGCCATTTGTATGTCTCCTTTTGAGAAATGTCTGTTCATGTCCTTTGCCCATTTTTAAAAATTTGTTTATTTGTTTTTTGCTTGTTAAATTGCTTAAATTATTTATAGATTCTGGATAGTGGACCTTTGTTGGATGCATAGTTTCTGAATATTTTCCCCCATTCTGTAGGTTGTCTGTTTAGTCTGTTGATAGTTTCTTTTGCTGTGTAGAAGTTCTTTAGTTCAATTAGGTCCAATTTGTCAATTTTTGTTTTTGTTGCAGTTGAGAACTTAGTCAAGAATTACTTGCCAAGGCTGATGTCCAAAATGGTATTTACTAGGTTTTCTTTTAGAAGTTCTATTGTAGGTCTTACATTTAAATCTTTAATCCATGTTGAGTTTTTTTGGTTGTTTTTTTTGTTTTTTTTGTTTTTTATGGTGATGGTGAAAGGTAGGAATCCAGTTTCATTCTTCTGTGCATAGCTAGCCAGTTATCCCAGCACCATTTATTGAATAGGAAGTCCTTTCCTCATTGCTTGTTTTGTCAAAGATCAGGTGGTTGTAGGTGTGCAGCTTCATTTTAGGGGCCTCTATTCTGTTCCATTAGTCTATGAGTCTGTTTTTATACCAGGTTTTGTAACAGTACCATGCTGTTTTGGTTCCTGCAGCCTTATAGTATAGTTTGAAGTCAGGTAATGTGAAGTCTCTGGCTTGGTTCTTTTGGTTAGGATTGCTTTGGCTATTTGAGTTCTCTTTTGGTTCCATATCAATTTTAGAATAGTTTATTCTAGTTCTGTGAAAAATGGCATTGATAGTTTGATAGGAAAAGCATTGAATCTGTAGATTGCTTCAGGCAGTATGGCCATTTTAACAAGGTTGAGTCTTCCAGTTTATGAACACGGAATGTGTTTCCATTTGTTTTTGTCATCTACAACTTCTTTTAGCAGTGTTTTATAGTTCTCCTTGTAGAGATCATTCACTTTCTTGGTTATGTGTATTCCTAGGTATTTTATTTTTCTTGTGGCTATTTCAAATGGGATTGCATTCTTGATTTGGCTCTCAGCTTGAATGTTATTGGTATATAGAGATGCTACTAATTTTTGCACATTGACTTTGTATCCTGAAACCTTACTGAAGTTTTTTGTTGTTGCTGTTGTTTATTTTTGTTTTTTATTTAGAGGAGGCAGCAAGTACAGTGTGGGGAAAGTTAGAGAAAGCAAGGCAGGTTCTCAGCCTTCATGTATTATTCTTAAGAGTCTGGCTCTTGGCCCAAAATTGCACTCTCCAATCAGCAAAACAAAAACCTAGAATTAAATAATCCATCCTCCTAAAACATAGTTTATCCTGCCAGCTGTTACCCATCACATCACAAACATTACTATCTTATATGGTACTCTCCTTAAGACAAAGTGTGGTAAGTATAATTTTTGATACACATACTTATCCAACAGAGGTAGCTTCTTCATACATATCTGCTAATGCATTTGATGGCAGTGATTGAAAACTGATGTCTGCAGACAAACCTTGGTAAGGTGTGGTATGAAAATACAGGTTTGGCCACTCCATTGCCATGTGATAAGCAGATTGCTCCAATACCCAGGTCTAGTTGGAAACATAAATATGAAGGTCAGGGCTGAGCGCAATGGCTCATGCCTGTAATCCCAGCACTTTGGGAGGCCGAGGCAGGCGGATCATGAGGTCAGGAGATCGAGACCATCCTGGCTGACATGGTGAAATCCCGTCTCTACTAAAAATGCAATAAAAATTAGCTGGGCATGGTGGCGGGTGCCTGTAGTCCTAGCTACTCAGAAGGCTGAGGCAGGAGAATGGCGTGAACCTGGGAGGCAGAGGTTGCAGTGAGCCGAGATCGCGCCACTGCACTCCAGTCTGGGAGACAGTGTGAGACTCCGTCTCAAATAAAATAAAATAAATAAATAATAAAAAATGAAGGTCAGATAAAATATGCAAGCTGAAGATAGAGTAGTTTTACATCCCCACTGGGTATATGGATCATACCTACAGGTATTATGCAAAGATGTGGAATAAATGGGGTTCCCCCAAAGAGAAACGGTTAAACATTAGAAAAGACCTAGGATGAAACTCCAGAGTGAAACACATTTTAAGTTGTAGATAAGATCAGTGAAGGAGTCTGAGAGAGGTACAAAGAAAACCAGGAGGTAATGGTGATAGAAAACTCAAGAGAAAACATAGTTCCAAGAAGGAGGAACAGCTCTGTTCATTCAACTTTTCCTTTTTTTATTTTTTTAATAAAATTTAATTTAGCTGGGCATGGTGGCTCAAGCTTTTAATCCCAGCACTTTGAGAAGTCAAGCTGGGAGGATCGCTTAAAGCTAGGAGTTCTAGACCAGCCTGGGCAACAAATCAAGACCCTGTCTCTACAAAAAATTAAAAATTGGCCAGGAATAGTGGCACACACCTGTAGTTCTAGCTGGGCTGAGGTGGGAGAATCACTTCAGCCCAGACGTTTGAAGCTACAGTCAGCCATAATCATGCCATTGCACTCCAGTGTGGGCAATTGAGTGAGACTTTGTCTCTAAAAACATATAAAATTTTAAAAACTTTTATGTTATAGTAGATTCCAATTGAGATTACGGAAGAGGTATAAGGCAGGTGAAGGAAAGTTTAGAGATAGGATGGTGGGAAGTTGAGGAATTATTTACCAGATCACTTCTGTTTCCATGGCAAGTTGAAGGTAAATTTATTCAATAAATATAAATGGGGTGAGTTATAAAAGTTTGGGCAGCTGCTGAGCAGAATGAATTCATTCTTATCTGTTACACAATGACTACAATATATGCATCAGAAACCAATGACAGCAAAAATCATACCTGATATCTGATTCAAAAATATCAAAGTAGTGTGGAATATATTTTAAAACTTGAACTGAGATTCCAGTGATCTGAGTTACATCTCTGGCTCTGCCCCTAACTAGCTATGTAACTAGATTAAGTGACCAGTTTATCTGTTTTCATTTTTCTGATACTCAGCTCACTTAAGTTATTTCTAAGGTAGGAAAGCCCAGTGAGGAACAGCTTTCCTAGTGATGGTGGTGGAGGATTGTTTCCAGCATTCTCTTTAGATATGTTGAGTTTGATATGCTTATTGACATCCAAGGGAAGACAGCAGATGTGCAGTGAACACTACAAATCTGGAACTTGAGGCATAGAGATACATATTTGGAAGTCATCTTCACATAAATGTATCTTAAAGCCATGGGGCAAATGAGATCAAGAGACAGAGAGTAGTGCAGCTAGGAAAGAGAAGACTGGATTCTATCACATTGCAATATTTACAGAACAGGCATAGGAGGGGGAACAAGAGGCAGGAACTGTAGAGTTATCAGTGAGGCAGGCATAAATCAGGAAAGTTGGACTAAAGAGGACAAAAAGAGAAAAGAGAGGGTTGTTGAGTGTGTCAGTCCTGCTGAGAGAAGAAGACAAAGAAGTAATCGCTGAATTTGGCAACATGAGGAGCACTGGTAAGTTAAAAGGAGTCATTTTAGTGGAGTAAAAGGTCAAAAACCCAATGGCAATGAGATTATGGAGCTAGAAAGTCAGGCATGTCTTTTCAATGTATTTGCTGTGAATCTGAAGCAAAGAAGTGAGACTGAGGCAGGAAGGGAATATGTAGTCAAAAGAGTTTTATTTTGTTAAGGTACATGCCCTACAAACTCAAGCATGCTCCAGCCAGGATGTTATGAATTGTTTTTAATGTTTCTGTCCAGCTCCCAGTCCTTGGGAAAAAATGTTCTTATTTTCTATGTTATTTCCTTTCTTTTTCTTATCATGGTTTCTTGGTCATTTTAGCCATAGAGCCTATAGTTGTTCAATTCCTATCAGTTCTGGTACATGATGAATAAACCGACTTCTTCCAATTTTTTAACTCTTGAAGTATATTGTATTATATTCTAGAAAGGATTTTAGAGATTTAATTCAATCATCTTATTTTATAGGTGAGAAAACTGAAGCATCAAAAAAATAAGAAAATACTTCAGTGATGGATCCAGAAATAGAATATAGGAATCGATATATTTACTATTTGACAAAACACGTTTCTCTTCCTCAAATTTACCTCAATATGGCTGAGCACTGTCCTCATCCCACAGAGCGCTCTCTGCACATCTGAATCCAATAAAGCATCTTACCCTTAACCATTGAGAACCAAAAATTAGGCCATTTCATACCACACCCAAAGCAATTCCTGTGAACATTCAATACACTTTTACTAATATATTTAAGAAATCCTTTGAAATTTTGAATTGGGCAGTGAGAGGTCTTTCATTACAAATGGTAGAAAATGTTTTGTTCTTATGGACTGGCGACTTTGCCCATTAGATCATGAGATCATAGAGGGCAAGAGTCTGAATTTTCAGAACATAAAACAACACCTTGCTTATAGTATATATCAAAAAAAAAAATCCTTACCTATTGATGGAAAGAATAAACAGAACACTAGCTGCTTGGTCTGCTTCTTAGAAAACTACATTGTAAGTAGCATTCATAATTTTGGTTCTTGAACAGGCCATAGCCTGCCTTTATTTGGTTTAGTCTTCTGATTAACAATTACTATCATATTCTAGGTTATTTTGCTCATCTCCAGTTTCTAGGTTATGTTGTTCATCATCAGTTTCTATGTAATAATAGTTTTCTTTCTTCCCTAAGAATTTGTAAAACTAGGTGTCTACTGTATTATCTTCTCTGTTCCTTGACCTAGTAAGAGTCTCAATCTCTAATCATTATATGAATCTGGAGATACATGTAGGATGTTAATACTAGTGATAACTTCTGAATTAAAGATTGAGAACCTAGCCTTTCTTAGGAGCATTATAGAAACATAGAAAAGTATTCACATGAAGAAAATGATGTTACTATGTACATCATTTTCTATATGCCTTACAGACATTGTATGATTCAATGGTCTAAGCCCTGAATATAAGGAGAACTGACTTTTACATTGATTTCCAAAGCTCACTCTGAAAAAGTGACTTCATCTGGAAAATGAAAAGTGAATCCTTTTGAATAGTCAGTGGAATAGTGAACCTTTCCAACATCCATCAGAAATGTCATTTTAAATAGATGATAAAGGGTGAAAAAAGTTAAATTCCAATTAGGGAGTATACTTAAAGGGCTATTTTATGTTTAAAGTTTCAAAGTGAAATTGAATATAAAAACTATAACAGGAAAAAAAATTGTGTTATTTCTAATAATGTTTCTTGGAACACTTTATAATGTCCAAAGAGATTTGACTCAACCATAAGAAAATTCTATTTAACTCAAAAGTAGTTTAAGGTGTTTTGTAAAATCTAAGCTGGAAGCAGCTCAAAAGGATAAGAAAAATATTATAATTCAAGGAATCCAGAATTTCCTGACAATTTTTAGACAAGTGACTTCATTTGCCTGTGGCACTTTCCACATCTGTAAAGTTACTTGCCAGTAAGGACTTTAATAACAGCAAACCTTACTATAGATAAAGTGCTTGATGGAAAACTATAGAAATCTGGAATTTGAAAATCTAACATTCCTTTAGAAAGTAAATTAATATCCCACTTGAGACTATGTGAGTATCATGTTGGTATAATCTAGTTATAACTATATGCCAGAAAAAAAAAGAATTGAAAGGGTCAGACTCAGCAGAGCAAACAGAAAATATCTCATTAGAAATGCTTCTAATTTGAATATTGAGATTTATGAAGTTTGAGATTTTTCCAACAGAATAAAACCCTTAAGATATGTGGCAGGCTTTGACTCCAGAACCACCAAGTCACACCTACTGGCTCCTCTACCACATAGGAACAAGTGGAAGCTGGCCCAAATTCAGACTAGTTGCTTCATACTCATAATCAATATGTGTAGGAATTTCCACTTTACAATTCACATTAAAAACATAAAGCAAAAGCAAAGATTTTACCACCACTGAGAAAGTATCTAGTTCCTAGCAAGCACCAACATATGGCATCAAGCAACTGCTGCAGCCCTTCTCTTTCCAAAGGCAAAGGGAGCAGATCCATAGCTAGAAGTTCAGTCCCTGTTGTAGTTCGAGCCATGCTCCAAAGGCTTCAAGTTAAAAAGTGACTGCAGCAGAGTACAAAATATAGGAAAGACTGATCAGGAAAGCAGACGACAGTAAAAGGATTTTCTAGCATTTTGGAATTTTCTAAATGTAAAAATGCAATATACAAATAAACTATGCTTCATATATACCAATGGTTTCTTTGACGCATGGTGAAAAATCTTTGTAGAGTGACAGCTAGAGGACTTCAAGGGCTCCATTGATCATTCTGAAGTGAGAATGAGATGATACATTCATTGAGGGAAAATTTCATAGATAGTTTTGTATCATTTTGCAGTTCCTCACTATATTTGATAGATTAAATTGTGGGAAAGCTGTGTGCAAGCCAAACCATATTTTAAAAGCATTCATTGAGCTTGCTGAATAAAGAAATGCAATTGTGGGGCCGGGCGCGGTGGCTCAAGCCTGTAATCCCAGTACTTTGGGAGGCCGAGACGGGCGGATCACGAGGTCAGGAGATCGAGACCATCCTGGCTAACACGGTGAAACCCCGTCTCTACTAAAAATATAAGAAAATTAGCCGGGCGAGGTGGCGGGCGCCTGTAGTCCCAGCTACTCGGGAGGCTGAGGCAGGAGAATGGCGTGAACCCGGGGGGGCGGAGCTTGCAGTGAGCCGAGATCGCGCCACTGCACTCCAGCCTGGGGCACAGAGCAAGACTCCGTCTCAAAAAAAAAAAAAGAAATGCAATTGTGGGCCGGGCACGGTGGCTCAAGCCTGTAATCCCAGCACTTTGAGGGTCTAAAGTGGAGGATTGCTTCAGTCTAGGATTTCAAGACCAGCCTGGGCAACAAGCGAGACTTTGCCTCCAATAAAAGAGTAAAGAAGTAACTAAATTCTGATTATAGAGAGATAAATGATAACATAATTAGTAGCACAATTGAGTTATAATTGAAGAAACATGCTTGGTGAAGTTGTGAAACACGTCCTGAATTCCACACACCTGCACCATTTCCAATGGTTAGTTCTAATTTGGAAATGTTGTCATTCCTTCTGATAATAACTTCAGACTGAAGAAATAATTCTGTATTATAGTAGTAAACAATGTAGTAGGTATTTTACAGTTCACAGTGCTACCTGGATAATCAGCATGATTCACTAGCCTGTTTAGTAATTCTGACATTAGACTGAAGCCAGACAGACACAGGCTTCTGAAGTAGTTCAGGCTTCTGAAATAGTAGAACCTAGGATTAAACCATATTTTAATGTAAATAAAGCTATTTAATTAGGAGGCAAAATAAAATCATTTCTTGTTCATTGATTATATCTACTTGAAAATAAATCCAAGTGTTCTTCAGTCACACCCTTCAATTTTAAATTTCTGTACATGTTAGGGTCTTTTATTTTTATTATTTTTTTCTTTTTTTATGCAGGGTCTCACTCTCTTGCCTGGCCTGGAGTGCAGTGGCGTGATCACAGCTCACTGCAAACTTGACCTCTGGGGCTCAAGCAGTCCTGCTACCTTTGCCTCTTGAGTAGCTGAGACCACAGGCACACGCCACCATGCATGACTAATTTGTTGTTTTTCCAGAGACGGAATCTCACCATGTTAACCAGGCTACATGTTAGGGCCTTTTGCCATACTCAGGTTACCTCCAATAATTTACAGTATGGTAAGATGTGGTGATAAAGAAAGCAGAATTCTCTTGGAAGGAATATGAATTCCATTGCAGATGAGCCTCAAGAATAGAAGAAAGCGGCTTGGGACTAGATCACTGGACAACTCTCAGCATAAGGCAAGATTCATTAGCAATATCAATTAGCAAGAGTCACTCCACCTCCCACCTTGGTAATGGCTTATTTCTCCCCGTCATTGCTTCTGTGGTTCTTACCATGACCTACTAAACTCCCAACAGATATTAATCATCAGGATTCAGAAACAAAAAAAATAAGAATTTCTGAAAATTCTCAGCAATTCCCCAAATTATAAGTAATCTATGTTTTTCATAACACTTCCTGTATTGTTAAGAATACATTGTCATAGTAATAAGCAGTAAGTCATGTTTCTGTGATAGGCATATACTAAATCTCTCAGAGTTTTTCTATAAAAATGTTATAATAATAAATTATGGTTTGTTATTATTATGACCCTAATATATTAGCATGTTATCTTAATAATATGTAAAGAATAATATCTACCTGATAATTTTTAAAACACTAAAAGAAGGCAAGAATAACACAAAATAATATGCAACAAAATAATTTTAAAATTAAAAAAGAATACCATAACTATTTAATATTTTAAATTATCATTCTTAAAGTAAAACTTTAAAACACATCTAGAATTAATTGCCTTGTTCAACAGAAAATATTTTTTCCTTTTGCATTGACAGTTAGATTTTTAAGTAGGTCCAAAAGCATCCTCAAGTTGGACATTGAGTACATGTACCTTCTTATAAGTTTATGTCATTTTTTTATATATATACTTTAAGTTCTAGGGTACATGTGCACAATGTGCAGATTTGTTACATATGTATACATGTCCCATGTTGGTGTGCTGCACCTGTTAACTGTATTTACATTAGGTATATCTCCTAATGCTCTCTCTCCCCCTCTCACCCAACTCCACAAGAAGCCCCAGTGTGTGATGTTCCCCACCCTGTGTCCAAGTGTTCTCATTGTTCAATTCCCACCTATGAGTGAGAACATGCAGTGTTTGGTTTTCTGTCCTTGCGATAGTTTGCTCAGAATGATGGTTTCCAACTTCATCCATGTCCCTACAAAGGACATGAACTCATCCTTTTTTATGGCTGCATAGTATTCCATGGTGTATATGTGCCACATTTTCTTAATCCAGTCTGTCACTGATGGACATTTGGGTTGGTTCCAAGTCTTTGCTTGTGAATAGTGCCACAATAAACATATGTGTGCATGTGTCTTTACAGCAGCATGATTTATAATCCTTTGGGTATATACCCAGTAATGAGATCACTGGGTCAAATGGTATTTCTAGTTCTAGATCCTTGAGGAATTGCCACACTGTCTTCCACAATGGTTGAACTAGTTTACAGTCCCACTAACAGTGTAAAAATGTTCCTATTTCTCCATACCCTCTCCAGCACCTGTTGTTTCCTGATTTTTTAATGATCGCCATTCTGACTGGTGTGAGATGATATCTCATTGTGGTATTGATTTGCATTTCTCTGATGGTCAATGATGATGAGCATTTTTTCATGTGTCCGTTGGCTGCATAAATGTCTTCTTTTGAGAAGTGTCTGTTCATATCCTTTGCCCACTTTTTGATGGGGTTGTTTGATTTTTTCTTGTAAATTTGTTTAAGTTCTTTGTAGATTCTGGATATTAGCCCTTTGTCAGATGGGTAGATTGTAAAAATTTTCTCCCATTCTGTAGGTTGCCTGTTCACTCTGATGGTAGTTTCTCTTGTGGTGCAGAAGTTTTTTAGTTTAATTAGATCCCATTTGTCAGTTTTGGCTTTTGTTGCCATTGCTTTTGGTGTTTTAGTCATGAAGTCCTTGTCCATGCCTATGTCCTGAATGGTATTGCCTAGGTTTTCTTCTATGTGGCTAGCCAGTCTTCCCAGCAGCATTTATTAAATAGGGAATCCTTTCCCCATTTCTTGTTTTTGTCAGGTTTGTCAAATATCAGATGGTTGTAGATGTGTGGTATTATTTCTGAGGCCTCTGTTCTGTTCCATTGGTCTATATCTCTGTTTTGGTACCAGTACCATGCTGTTTTGGTTACTGTAGCCTTGTAGTGTAGTTTGAAGTCAGGTAATGTGATGCCTCCAGCTTTGCTCTTTTTTTTTAGGATTGACTTGGAAATGTGGGCTCTTTATTGGTTCCATATGAACTTTAAAGTATTTTTTTCCAATTCTGTGAAGAAAGCCATTGGTAGCTTGATGGGGATGGCATGAATCTGTAAATTACCTTGGGCAGTATGGCCATTTTCACAATATTGATTCTTCCTATCCATGAACATGGAATGTTCTTCCATTTGTTTGTGTCCTCTTTTATTTTGTTGAGCAGTGGTTTGTAGTTCTCCTTGAAGAGGTCCTTCACATCCCTTGTAAGTTGGATTCCTAGATATTTTATTCCCTTTGAAGCAATTGTGAATGGGAGTTCACTCATGATTTGACTCTCTGTTTGTCTGTTATTGGTGTATAGGAATGCTTGTGATTTTTGCACATTGATTTTGTAACCTGAGACTTTGCTGAAGTTGCTTATCAGCTTAAGCAGATTTTGGGCTGAGACAATGGGGTTTTCTAAATATACAATCATGTCATCTGCAAACAGGGACAATTTGACTTCCTCTTTTCCTAAATGAATACCCTTTATTTCTTTCTCCTGCCTGATTGCCCTGGCACTATGTTGAATAGGAGTGGTGAGAGAGGGCATCCCTGTCTTGTGCAAGTTTTCAAAGGGAATGTTTCCAGTTTTTGCCCATTCAGTATGATATTGGCTGTGGGTTTGTCATAAATTGCTCTTATTATTTTGTGATATGTCCCATCAATACCTAGTTTATTGAGAGTTTTTAGCATGAAGGGCTGTTGAATTTTGTTGAAGACCTTTTCTGTATCTATTGAGATAATCATTTCATTTTTGTCTTTCGTTCTGTTTATATGATGGATTACATTTATTGATTTGCATATGTTGAACCAGCCTTGCGTCCCAGGGATGAAGCAAACTTGATCATGGTGGATAAGCTTTTTGATGTGCTGCTGGATTCGGTGTGCCAGTATTTTATTGAGGATTTTTGCATCGATGTTCATCAGGGATATTGGTCTAAAATTCTCTTTTGTTGTGGTGTCTCTGCCAGGCTTTGGTATCAGGATGATGACAGCCTCATAAAATGAATTAGGGAGGATTCCCTCTTTTTCTATTGTTTGGAATAGTTTCAGAAGGAATGGTACCAGCTCCTCTTCGTATCTCTGGTAGAATTCAGCTGTGAATCTGTCTGGTCCTGGACTTTTTTTGGTTGGTAGGCTATTAATTATTGCCTCAATTCCAGAGCCTGTTGTTGGTCTATTCAGAGATTCAACTTCTTCCTGGTTTAGTCTTGGGAGGGTGTACATGTCCAGGAATTTATCCATTTCTTCTAGATTTTCTAGTTTATTTGTATAGAGGTTTATAGTATTCTCTGATGGTAGTTTGTATTTCTGTGGGATCGGTGGTGATATCCCCTTTATCATTTTTTATTGCATCTACTTGATTCTTCTCTCTTTTCTTCTTCATTAGTCTTGCTAGCAGTCTATTAATTTTGTTGATCATTTCAAAAAACAGCTCCTGGATTCATTGATTTTTTTGAAGGATTTTTTTGTGTCTCTATCTCCTTCAGTTCTGCTCTGATCTTAGTTATTTCTTGCCTTCTGCTAGCTTTTGAATGTGTTTGCTTTTGCTTCTCTAGTTCTTTTAGTGTTGATATTAGGGTGTCAATTTTAGATCTTTCCTGCTTTCTCTTGTGAGCATTTAGTGCTATAAATTTCCCTCTACACACTGCTTTAAATGTGTCCCAGAGATTCTGGTATGTTGTGTCTTTGCTCTCATTGGTTTCAAAGAACATCTTTATTTCTGCCTTCATTTCGTTATGTACCTAGTAGTCATTCAGGAGCAGGTTGTTCAGTTTCCATGTAGTTGCACGGTTTAGAGTGAGTTTCTTAGTCCTGAGTTTTAGTTTGAGTGCACTGTGGTCTGAGAGACAGTTTGTTGTAATTTCTGTTCTTTTACATTTGCTGAGGAGTGTTTTACTTCCAACTATGTGGTCAATTTTGGAATAAGTGTGATGTGGTGCTGAGAAGAATGTATATTCTGTTGATTTGGGGTGAAGAGTTCTGTAGATGTCTATTAGGTCTGCTTGGTGCAGAGCTGAGTTCAATTCCTGGATATCCTTGTTAACTTTCTGTCTTGTTGATCTGTCTAATGTTGACAGTGGGGTGTTAAAGTCTCCCATTATTATTGTGTGGGAGTCTAAGTCTCTTTGTAGGTCTCTAAGGACTTGCTTTATGAATCTGGGTGCTCCTGAATTGGGTGCACATATATTTAGGATAGTTAGTTCTTCTTGCTGAATTGATCCCTTTACCATTATGTAATGGCCTTCTTTGTCTCTTTTGATTTTTGTTGGTTTAAAGTCTGTTTTATCAGAGACTAGGATTGCAACCTCTGCTTTTTTTTTGTTTTGTTTTCCATTTGCTTGGTAGATCTTCCTCCGTCCAATTATTCTGAGCTTATGCGTGTCTCTGCACATGAGATGGGTCTCCTGAATACAGCACACTGATGGGTCTTGACTCTTTATTGAATTTGCCAGTCTGTGTCTTTTAATTGGAGCATTTAGTCCATTTACATTTACAGTTAATACTGTTATGTGTGAATTTGATCCTGTCATTATGATGTTAGCTGGTTATTTTTCTTGTTAGTTGATGCAGTTTCTTCCTAGCATCGATGGTCTTTACAATTTGGCATGTTTTTGCAGTGGCTGGTACTGGTTGTTCCTTTCCATGTTTAGTGCTTCCTTCAGGAGCTCCTGCAAGGCAGGCCTGGTGATGACAAAATCTCTGAGCATTTGCTTGTCTGTAAAGGATTTTATTTCTCCTTCACTTACGAACCTTAGTTTGACTGGATATGAAGTTCTGAGTTGAAAATTCTTTTCTTTAAGAATGTTGAATATTGGCCCCCACTCTCTTCTGGCTTGTAGGGTTTCTACTGAGAGATCCGCTATTTGTCTGATGGGCTTCCCTTTTTGGGTAACCCAACCTTTCTCTCTGGCTGCCCTTCATATTTTTTCCTTCATTTCTACTTTGGTGAATCTGACAATTATGCATCTTGGAGTTGCTCTTCTCGAGGAGCGTCTTTGTGGCATTCTCTGTATTTCCCGAATTTGAATGTTGGCCTGCCTTGCCAGGCTGGGGAAGTTCTCCTGGATAATATCCTGAAGAGTGTTTTCCAACTTGGTTCCATTCTCCCCGTCACTTTCAGGTACACCAATCAGGTGTAGGTTGGGTCTTTTCACGTGGTCCCATATTTCTTGGAAGCTTTGTTAGTTTCTTTTTACCCTTTTTTCTCTAAACTTCTCTTCTCCCTTCATTTCATTCATTTGATCTTCAATCACTGATACCCTTTCTTTCACTTGATTGAATAGGCTACTGAAGCTTGTGCATGGTCATGTAGTTCTCATGCCATGGTTTTCAGCTCCATCAGGTCATTTAAGGTCTTCTCTATGCTGTTTATTCTAGTTAGTCATTTGTCTAATCTTTTACAAGGTTTTTAGCTTCTTTGCAATGGGTTCAAACATCCTCCTTTAGCTTGGAGAAGTTAGTTATTACTGATCATCTGAAGCCTTCTTCTCTCAACCCATCAAAGTCATTCTCTGTCCAGCTTTGTTCTGTTGCTGGCAAGGAGCTGCATTCCTTTGGAGGAGATGAACTGCTCTGATTTTTAGAATTTTCAGCTTTTCTGCTCTGGTTTCTCCCCATCTTTGTGGTTTTATCTACCATTGGTCTTTGATGATGGTGATGTACAGATGGGGTTTTGCTGTGGATGTTCTTTCTGTTTGTTAGTTTTCCTTCTAACAGTCAGGACCCTCAGCTGCAGGTCTGTTGGAGTTTGCTGGAGGTCCACTCCAGACCCTGTTTGCCTGGGTATCACCAGCGGAGGCTGCAGAACAGCAACTACTGCAGAACGGCAAATGTTGCTGTCTGATCCTTCCTCTGGAAGCTTCATCTCAGAGGGTCACCTGTCTGTATGAAGTGTCAGTCGGCCCCTACTGGGAAGTGTCTCCCAGTTAGGCTACTGTGGGGTCAGGGACCCACTTCAGGAGGCAGTCTGTCCATTCTCAGATCTCAAACTCCAAGCTGGGAGAACCACTACTCTCTTCAAAGCTGTCAGACAGGGACGTTTAAGTCTGCAAAAGTTTGTGTTGCCTTTTGTTCAGCTATGCCCTGCTCCCAGAAGTGTAGTCTACACAGGCAGGCAGGCTTCTTTGAGCTGCAGTGGGCTCCACCCAGTTCGAGCTTCCTGGCTGCTTTGTTTACCCACTCAAGCCTCAGCAATGGCAGACACCCCTCCCCAAACCCCGCTGCCACCTTGTAGTTCGAGCTCAGACTCCTGTGCTAGCAGTGAGCAAGGCTCCATGGATATGGGACCCTCTGAGCCAGGCATGGGATATAATCTCCTGGTGTGCCATTTGCTAAGACCATTGGAAAAGCACAGTATTAAGGTGGGAGTGTCCCAATTTTCCAGGTACCATCTGTCATGGCTTCCCTTGGCTAGGAAAAGGAATTCCCCAACCTCTTGTGCTTCCTGGGTGAGGCAATGCCCCGCCCTGCTCCTTGGGCTGCACCCACTGTCCAACAAGCCCCAGTGAGATGAACCCACTACCTCAGTTGGAAAGGCAGAAATCACCCGTCTTCTGCATGGCACGTGCTGGGAGTTGTAGACTGGAGCTGTTCCTATTCGGCCATCTTGGAACCTCCTCCTTAAGTTTATGTCATTGTTTAATGATGAAAATATTTTGTCTGTTTGCCCTGATTTTGGTTTTACAGCCAAAATCAATATTGCTTTTGGTAATTCTGATTTTGGATCTGTTTCCCATTTTATATAGGGAGCATTCACATTTTTTTCTCTCTGCTTTTTCCTATTACAGTATTTACAAAGATCTATAGCCTGCAGTGAATATTTAAACATTGAAAACACCAGCAAACATTATTGGATAGTATTCATGTAATTTCATTCAGATCTCCTAGCAAGGTTTATAGGATTTTACCAATTTGGCAGTTTAAGAACTTATTTTGCTTCCAAAACTTATTTCTTAGAACACCACTCACACGATTTGTATAAAGTAAACTAAGCATATAAACTTTTTTTTTTTTTTGCAAGAATAACTCACCATTAAAAGGAGATGGGGCCATGAAAACACACTTGTAACGTGTCCACGGCTGCAAGCAAGACTGACTGACTAGATTGTGACCACTTATCTTCCATGTGCTCTTGTCCTATTCCCGGAAATGTTGACTTTAGCCTTTGACTCCACATGTTAGTGTTTCCTGTTCTTGCTTTAAACTTGACATTAGTGGTTTCCATGGATCTAATAATGTTTCTATGCTGATTGTTAGGCTTTAATTTTCACAGGAGAATTTGAATACTCTTTCTGTTTTCCTGATTTCTCAACTGAGTTTTCTAGAGATTCAGCATTCAGGAAAACATAAATTTTCTGAGAAATGGTAGGAAGGAATTTCCATACGAAAATATCATGACCAACCAATCCTCTAATCCCTCTCTCTCTACTGATGCCACTTTTTAAAAAACCTGTTGCTCAGGCTGGAGTCCAGTGGCACAATCATAGCTTACTGCAACCCCAAACTCCTGGGCTCAAGTGATCCTCCCTCCTTGGCCTTACAGGTGTGTGCCACCACACCAGGCTAATTTTTAAATTTTTTTCATGGAGACAGGGTCTCACTATGTTGCCCAGGCTGGTCTTGTAGGTGTGAGCCACCACACCTGGTCCCACTGATGCATCTTTATTGGGCCTTACAACCCTTTTCACTCAAAGGTTTCTACTTGCCTTCCCCATATATCTTCCAGTTGGCCCAGTTCACCTCCATTATCACCTCTTTAGCTGGTACTATTCTCTCCAGACAATTCTTGGGCCAGGTGCTTATCTCTGGTCCAACCAGCTGTGGTCTGCAGGAAATGGGGGTCAAAGATCTCTAGGCTGCTCCCTCAGGTCCAGGTTAGGGATAGGACAGCTTTCCTCAAATGGAGTTCATGAGCAAGCTGGGCACAATGATTAACTAGTGTAATGCTTTCTCTGTGAGTTGCTAAAGCTTCCTTCCAGGGAAAATAATGCCCATAAGTGAAAGTAACAAAATATCATTGCCATGTGAAGAGTGATTACCCTATAGGTCTTTTTGTTGTTGAGCACCTGTATACATATTGATCCCTAAAACAGGCAGAACTGCAAAGAGGGGAGAAGGCATAGAGGGTTTGGGTATTTGGGAAAAGTAACCCAAAAGACAGGAGTAGGGATGGTGAGGACAATGTGAAGAGAAGAGGCCAGTACAAAGAAACTCCTTTTGGTGGTACCGCCAAGGAAGGGATTTTAAAAATAACAAACATGAACAAAAGTACAAGTTGAGTGTCTTTCCTTCCAATGACATATCCTCTTCCACTGGTTTGTTTCTTTCCTTTCTTTTCCCTCTTTGCTTTTTTACATAGTTGTAAAATGATGATATAACAGAGACTTTGGCTGTCCCCTCAAATCCCTTCTCCCTTCTTTGGTAATGGAGTTCCTGACTTTTGTCTGCACACAAGACCATCCAGATTAAAGACTGCCTTTCCCAGTTTGCAGCCAGACTGGCCACTTGACTGAATTCGGGCCAGAGGACTCAAAGCAGAAGGGTCATATGGCAACTTCTGGGAATCATCCTTCAGAGACAGTACATAGACCCTTTGTATTTATTCCTTCATCCTGTGCTGCCTGGAACACAGAAATGCTTCCATCTTCAGCTTCAATGTTGAGTCTGTGCATAGTGGATCAACAACATTAATGTCCATGTGCCATCAGCATCCTGGCCCTGGACCACCAAATGAACTTTCATTTAACAGGGAAATAAGTTTCTATCTACTTTAAGCCACTGTTATTTGGGGCTGTCTTCACACATATGTGAGCTTAATCTTTTTTTTTTTTTTTAGAGACAAGGGTCTCACTATGTTGCCCAGGCTGTTTTTGAATTCCTGACCTCAAACAATCCTTCTACCTCAGCCTCCCAAATTGTTAATTGTTGGGATTACAGGCATGAGCCACCACACCTGACTGAACTTAATCTTAAGTAATATAGGTGCATGAATTTTGCTAAAGTCTATCATTTTAACTTATTATACCATACTTTCAATTGCCAAATAATCTTTGTAACTGCAAGTTTTAATAGCATTTTACAGCTTCATCTCATAAATATGCCACAATTTACAAAAGCAATTCCCTATTATTGAGTGTCTGTTAGTATTTATTTAATTAGCTCTAAATGCGCCCTGGTTTTAATATACCCATCCTAACTAGAATAACTACAATAAAGTAATTATTTTTGTGTCTACTCAATTGCCATGACACTATTTATTTAATAATTCTTATTCCTTTTTGATTTGTGCTACTGCCTTTGTCTGATTTTAAAGGTTTACACAGTTAATTTCCGGGTTACTTATTATATCTCACTAATCCATCAATTCTTAGGCCAATATTTTATTTATTTTAATGACCATACCTATAGTATGACCTAACTGCAAATATATGTTAAAATACTTATGATTTTAATGTTTTTAATGTGGGTCAGTCTATTTTACTTATATATCTTATAACCACAGTTTACTTTTTAGAGCTGAGTCTGTCGTTTGAAAATAATGCCAGTAATAATGATACCTTGCTTTCTCTCTAAACAGTATTTATTTCACAGTTCCATCAAATGTATTGTTTTTTTTGAGTCCTAAATGGAGCTATTATGACATTCTTCAGATTAGTCCCATTCAACTACTCAGTCTTCCAAAATTCAAAACCAGAGAATTCTAAAAAGAAGTTACAATCAGGCTCTCTGAAATTGTGAAATGCTCTTAAGAAGACAGCTGTCAACTCCCTTGGCTGCAGCCCCAGCATTTCCTTCAGATTATTGATGGAGTTCCGCAGTCAGGTCAAAGCTGGTTAGCCTCTTGCTAACTTTGGTTGCAGCTGTCTGCAGTCATGCCAAGCGTGAGAGGTCCAGTAGCACAGGCCATCAAAACACTGTTCTTTGCCTGCTTTAAAAATAAATCCCTATAAAGTAGGACAAGTAATTGAAACTTTGCAATTTTTCGGCCTGAGGCCTCAACTCTGTTCTTAAGATGATGAAGCATTAGCAGATCTGTTTAGAAAAGAGGTGAGAAGCTGCTTGAATAATAAAACATGAGAGAGAGAAACATTTTGCAGATTTTTAGTTTGTACTGCCGACAACAGAATGATATACTATTCTCGGTATTCAACTGGCTTCTCAGAATAGAATACTATCTATTTTGTGCAAAGGAATATGGAAAAGATCTATTCTTCTGTATTTTAAGTGTTTTGACTACCACTAAGGTATAGTTCAAGTGTGATAGGACAAAAATTCAAGCAATTTCTAAGATAATGTATTTTTTTCTTTTAGAAAAGCTTAAATCCCAACTAGATCAGCTGGATATTTTCTGTAACAATGTCTCTATACAAATGTTTTAAAATGTTATACAGCAAAAGTTATAGCCACTTTAATCAGTACCAAGAAAATGAAATGGAAGTCTTCTAAGGTGGTATATAGATACCTTTAAGAAATTCCATACAAATTAACTTTGACACTAAGGCAGACCAAGACAGAAAAATGGAATAGGTAGAGATCATCATCAGGTTGGAAAGGAATCATCAAGGGCACTTACCAGGCCATGAAACTGTCCTAGCTTAAGTTAACCTGCACATAAGACAAGAAATTTTTTTTTTTTTCTGAAGATTGAGTCTTGCTCTGTCGCCAGGCTGGAAGTGCACTGACGCAATCTCGGCTCACTGCAACCTCTGCCTCCCAGGTTCGAGCGATTTCTCCTGCATCAGCCTCCCAAGTAGCTGGGACTACAGGTGTCTGCCACCCTGCCCAGCTATTTTTTGTATTTTTAATAGAGACAGAGTTTCACCATGTTGTCCAGAATGGTCTCGATGTCTTGACCTCGTGATACACCTGCCTCGGCCTCCCAAAGTGCTAGGATTACAAGTGTGAGCCACAGCTCCTGGCCAGTACAGGGAACTTTAATGAAACAAAAAACTAAAAGGAACAGTAGAAAGGCTGCTCTAAATCAGCATTTCTCAAACTGGATGCGAACAAGTGTGCAAGAGAAAAGCGTTCCATGCTCACTCTGGTTAGGGAGATGCTGGATTAAGCACGTTTCTAAGCATTCTTTTTTTTTTTTTTTTTTTTGATGGAGTCTCGCTCTGACGCCCAGGCAGGAGTGTAGTGGCACGATCTCAGCTCACTGCAAGCTCTGCCTTCCAGGTTCACGCCATTCTTCTGCCTCAGCCTCCTGAGTAGCTGGGACTACAGGCGCCCGCCACAGGCCCAGCTAATTTTTTGTATTTTTAGTAGAGATAGGGTTTCACTGTGTTAGCCAGGATGGTCTCGATCTCCTGACCTCGTGATCCACCCGCCTCGGCCTCCCAAAGTGCTGGGATTACAGGCGTGAGCCACCGCGCCCAGCCTTGGATTAAGCACATTTCCATACTGCAGGATTTCTCTGAGCCTTCTGTGGGCCAAAATAGATCATGGACCTCCAAGAAAGGCAATCTTCCAAATTTACTTGACCTCTAATGTGGCCACCTATTTCTAGTTCCTGAAATGCTGATTTAGAGAATACAGCTCAAAATAAACATGTAGTTATTTAGATGTTTGTTGTTAAAAAGTCAGGTGCGCCAACAGAGCAAATGAATGCTTTGTTCTCTGATATCCTGCGAGCAGGAAGTTCAGGAGCTCTGCTGTGGTACCACCCTGAGGCATTAAATTGGCTCTAGAAAACTGTGACATAGTTTTTTAACATCTGAAGAGTATATAAAAATTAAGTATTATAACAGAACAAGAGAATTCAGAGTTCTATTATACAGTTGTTAATTTGTTCCATTTGTGATATGGTTTGGCTATGTGTTCCCTCCCAAATGTCATCTCCAGCTGTGATCCTCAGTAATGGAGGAGGGGCCTGGTGAGACGTGATTAGATCATGGGGGCAAACTTCCCCTTGCTATTCTCATGACAGTGAGTATGTTTTCACAAAATCTGGTTGTTTGAAAGTGTGTAGTACCTCCGCCTTCTCTCTTTCTCTGTTTCTCTCTCTCCCTCTTTCTCTCTCTCTGTCTTTCTCTCTTTCTCTCTCTCTCTCCCTCTCCCCTGCCCTGCCATGGTAAGATGTGACTGCTTCCCCTTCCCCTTCTGCCATGATTGTAAGTTTCCTGAGGCTTCTCAGCCATGCTTCCTGTATAGCCTGTGGAACTGGGACAATTAAACCTCTTTTCCTTATAAATTACCCAATCGCAGGTAGTTCTTTAGAGCAGTGTGAGAATGGACTAATACAATTTATAAAATAGTAGAATTTTAAACCTTGGGAAGATCTTAATAGAACTTCTAGTTTTATCACTTCTCTAACTTTATAATGGGGAAATTAAGGCCCAAATCACTTATGTGGTTTGTCCAAGGTTATTCAATTAGTTAGGAGCCTAATGAGCCCAGTTCTGATCATGCTCATGGCATACTCTCATAATTCCCATATAACAGGCCAGTTGTTTTTCCTTTTTTTTTTTTTTTTTTTGAGCCAGAGTCTCGCTCTGTCACCCAGGCTGGAGTGCAGTGTGTGCAATCTCGGCTCACTGCATCCTCTGCCTCCCAGGTTCAAGCAATTCTGCCTCAGCCTCCTGAGTAGCTGGGACTACAGGCATGCACCACCGTGCCCGGCTTTTGTTTTTTGTTTTTGTTTTTTTTTTGTATTTTTAGTAGAGACGGGGTTTCACCATGTTGGCCAGGCTGGTCTCAAACTCCTGACCTCGTGATCTGCCCACCTCAGCCTCCCAAAGTGCTGGGATTACAGGCATGAGCCACTGCACCCGGACTTTTAATTTTATTTTATTATCTTTTTTCTGTAGACATGGAGTCATGCTATGTTGCCCAGGCTGGTTTTGAACTCCTGGCCTCCAGCGATCCTCTTGCCCCAGCTTCCCAAAGTGCTGGCATTACAGGCGTGAGCCATTGCGCCCGGCCTCAGTTGTTTTTCTTTTGTTTTAATTACACACATACAGAGAAAAATGAAAATTCTGCCTTTGCTCAACCCTTTATCTCACAATTTTCTCCAGAGTTAACAATTTTTATGTTGCATTTTTATTTTGTGCTTAATATCTGTACCTCTCTAATTTTATTTGAAATTATATTATTCATCTATTAATTTATACAACAATCATTCAGTGAGCATTGCTCATGTGCCAGCCATCAGAATCTGAGTCTTTGCCCTAAAACTGCTCAGTCTTGTGGGAGAGATAGCATGTTCTGTGATAAGTATTGTGACAGAAGTTAGACAGGAAACTCAAGGGCCACGTTTCTTGAACTGTGAGAAGTCAAAGGAAGCTTTCCAGAAAGAATAGAACCTTAACTGACTCTCTCAAAGGGCAAACAGGACAAAGGCAGAGGAATAATGGGTTGACATCATGAGAACATCACAGCAAAAGTGTAGAAGTAGGGGAGGTGTATCATGTAATGTTGTGTGGCTTTGATAGGGCACAAGGCAGGGAAATACATGTGGAGTCAAAGAGGCACACCAGATCATGAAAGGACTTAAATGCAATGCTAAAGATTCTAGATCTCACATGTTAAAAAGACCCAACTGGCAGCAATATGGCAAAGGGATTAGAATGAAAGAAGACAAGAAGTTATGGCAGTGGTCCAAAGGAAGAGTGATGAGGACCTGAAATATGATATGGGAGATGGAAAGGGAATCCTAGGGTCAAGAGCTCACAAGGAGCAAGAATAGAAGCAGGGAACCCCCTCTAAAGAGAGATAAATGCAGCCTGGAACTAAAAGAGGAAAATGAGAATGGAGAGTGTGTTGGTTTGAGATGTATTTTGGAAGTAATATCATAGGACTTGCTGTTAGGCTAGATAGTCTGGGTGTAGACAGGAACAGGAAGGAATTGAGCACAGTGCCAGATTTCTGGCTTAAACAGCTGGGCAGATGATGGTCCTCTTTTCTTTTAGCTTGCAGAGCTAAAAGACAAGTAGGATTAGGAGAAAACATGTTTTGGACTTGTTAAGTGAGACATTCAAGAGAATGGCATGTCAACAATTGGACATGCAAGTGTTGAGTGCCGAGGAGAAGTTTGGGCTAGAGATATTAATCTGGAAATGTTCAGCATGTAACACAGATGCTATGTTTAAAGTCAGAAAAGAAGGCTTAAAACACATAATATCAAGGGCAGGAAACGAAGCAGCAGCTAACTAAGGAGAACCTGGAATGGTCCAAGAGGTGGGAGTAAAGTAAGATGAGAACTGAAACGTCTATCTGAGTTATCAGCTACAAGGGCCAGAAACTGAGAGACTTTTTATTCTTCTTCAAAAGCCCTTCTTTTCTCTATAAAATAGAGGCAAGTTGTTTTCTGAGACAAACAGGGAGGTAGTGTATTTCAGGGGAGTTAGCATGACTAGTGAAGATTTGCCAACAAATGCTGTGCGGAATAAGTGAGGGGAGCCACCAACAACAGACTCAGAATCACTATTGCACGTCATTGATGCCCCAGCTACAATGGGCTCCAAGATGCTGAGGGGGTTTGGTCCATATTGTATGTATTTAAATAGAGTGATAATTTTTATAGACATCTGATAAGCTTCTGTCTTCTGTCTTAGCTCAGGCTGTTATAACAAAGTACCACAGACTGAGTGGCTTATAAACAACAGCAATGTATTTCTCACAGTTCTGAAGGCTGGGAAGTTCAAGATCAGGGTGCTGGCATGGTTGTGTTCTAGTGAGGGCTCTCTTCCAGGTTGCAGACTACCAACTTCTTGTTGTATCTTCGCATAGCAGAAAGAGAACAAGTTAGCTCTCTGGCCTCTTCTTGTAAGGGCACTAATCCCATTCATGAAGGTGGTGCTCATGATCTAATTACCTCCCCAAAGGCCTCATATCAAAATACGATCACCTTGAGTATTAGATTTCAACATATAAATTTTGGAGGATACAAACATTCAGTGCACAGCACCTTCCTTTTGGTCAATCATCCATACCTCATATAAGCCTGTTCAATAGAGTTAAGCAATCATAATTTAAAACACCACTACTCACCTAGTTCTGTTGACACCTAGATTGCAGTCTGGGTGCAGAGGAGGAAATAGATCATCCCCATCCTGCAAGTCTGAAGATCAGAGTTACCCAAGGGTCATAGTCTCAAGATAATATATTTAATTGCCTTGTGACTTCATCAGATTAAGTGACTGAGATATTTTACCTTCCTTGGTGAATACCATTAACCTAAAATTTACTCATGTGAATATTATTTTCTGATATTTAAGAAAAGTTTGTTTGTTTTTTAGCTAAAACTTCCCTCCAAAATATAAAATGGAGACATCAAAGAATGTGATAATGCTATTAGGCATGCTTGACTGCTTCTAGAAGAAAAACAAGTAATTCAGACTGAGAAAGCAACTTAAGGGAGAAATTTGATACCAAGTAAAAGGAATCTTTAAAATAAGAAATTTATTTATATTTCCATTAAAAGCAGAATTTATAGTTTATTTATTTGCATAAACTATATACAAATATATATGTATATATGCTTATACTTCCTATTACAACTTTGAAAATCTTTGTTAATTTTTTTTTTTTTTTCTCTGAGAGAGTCTCACTCTGTCACCCAACTGGAATGCAGTGGTACGATCTCGGCTCACTGCAATATCTGTCCCCTGGGCTCAAGTGACCCTCCCACCTCAGCCCCCTGAGTAACTAGGACTACAGGTGTGTTCCACCATGCCCAGATAATTTTTTCTGTAGAAACGGAGTTTTGCCATGTTGCCCAGGCTGGTCTCGAACTCCTGGGCTCAAGTGATCCTCTTGCCCGGCTTCCCAAAGTGCTGGGGTTACAGACATGAGCCACTGCACCCGGCCTGAGAAATCTTAAGAGTTGGGACTGGAGGTCCACAGCACATGGGGTTATAACATACGGACCTGAAAATCAATAATATCCCACTACCAGGCGGTATAATATACTGGTTATAAGCCTAGACTTTTGGATTGCCTGGATTCAGATTCTGTTCCATCATTCCTAACACAAGAACCTTGATCAAGTTATTAAACGTTTTTATCATTTTGTTTTCCAGTCTGTAAAATGGGAGTCATTTTAATACTAATATATCTCTTTTTTATTAGAATTAAATATTAAATATTATTTAAATTATTATATTTAATATTTAAATATATAATTATAAAATTATACAAAATGTATATATAAAAGTAATATTTTGTAAGTGCTCAATAAATACTGGAATAGATCTTTGAATTTTTTTCCAATTTCTGGATTAAACAATACATAAATTACTATGTGAGAAGCCATGTATTTTGAAACAAAACAGACTAAATTAATTTGAGGAAATGCATTGTGTCATCAAAGAAAATACATTTTCAGTTAGGCACACAGGCAAGTATTCTGTTTCAGTTACTCATTCGCTAGCCAATGAATATTTGTTGAGCAACTACTATAAGCCAAACACTATTCCAGATGCTTGGCACAGAGAATATACCAGGGAACAAAAAAAGACAAAAATCTCTACCCTTGTGTAGTTCAAATCCTAGCAAGGAAAGATAGATAATAAAAAAATACATAATAAGTAATTTTAAAGTGTGTTAGATGGTGATAAATGCTGTTGTGAAAAAAGTAGAGCATAGTAAAGGGAACTGGGAGCAGAAGTTGAGATGTTGAGAATGGGGGAGGTAATTTTAAGTGGGATAATCCTGGTAGTATTTTTGAGAACGTAACATTTTCAAAAACACTTGAAGGAGGTGAGAGAATGAGCTTTAGGGGTTGCGTTAGTTTCCTAGGGCTGCTGCAACAAAGCAGACATTTATTTTCCCACTCTTCTGGAGGCTGGAAGTCTGAGATTAAGATGTCAGCAGGATTGATATTTCTGAGGCCCCTCTCTGGCTTGTATGTGACCCTCTTCCCCCTGTGTCTTTCCACGGTCTTTCCTCTGTGTCTGTGACCAGCTTTCCTGTTCTTTTTAAGGACACAATCATATTGGATTAGGGCCCATGTTAATGATCACATTTAAACTCAAAACCTTTTTAAAGGCCCTATCTCCAACTAGTCACATTCTGAGGGACTGGTGTTAGGACTTAAAGCATATGAATTTTGGGGGAACACGATTCAGCCCATAGCAAGGATATCATATTCCATGCAAAAGGAAAAACTAGTACAAAGGCTCTAAAATAGAAACTAGAGTGCTGGAGAACAGCAGGGAGCTGGGTAAGGTGGAGTGAGTGGGACTGTGGAGAAAGGCAGATTACTAGAGCCCTGTGGGCCATTGTAAGATCTTGGTGTGCTACTGAGTAAAATGGAGAACTGCGTTTGGACTTTCGGGAGAAAGTAACACATCTGCCTTATATTTTAAAACAGCCATTGGTTACTGTGTTGTGAATAGACTGCCAGGAACAAGGAGAATAGGGAGACTAGTTAGGGGTCCCCTGACTATGATCCAAGAGAGATAATGAGGCTCAGATGCAGGCCACAGCTGGGGACAGCAATCCGTGGAAAATGTCAAGATACATTTTGGTATTTATATATTCAACTGTCAAGCAATTATTGTGTGCCTACTATTTACCAAGGCATGACTTTTAATGAGGGGAAAATAGAAATGTAAATAGATTTGAAGCAAAAATTAGGGATATAGACAGAGGGAAATGAGTGAATTGTTTTTCTTCAGAGAAAATAAGATAAAGGCTTACCAAGGTAGTGAAATGTAAAATCATTAAATGACTTAAAAGTAATTTAATTAGAAATCTGTTCACATGTTAAGAACTTTGTTTCTAAGGTGAGGAAGAATGCCATCCTAATTGTTTTCAGGTCTGGTACTATCTACTTCCCCTTACCTTTCAGTTTCTCTCTATTTTTTCCATTTGGAATAAAACAACATTTGTTCCCCTTTCGTACATTTAAAGACATCTGGTTACAGCATGTGGATCACTTCCGAAGCCCTGGAAGGGAAAGAGTTGAAGTGAAGCAAGGGACAAAATACAAAGCGGGGAGAATGGGTAAGGAAGAAGGAAGCAAGAAATGCTTGGTGAGGGTTCCAGGCAGATAAAATTCATCCAGCCCGCATGCCAAGGTCCACAAAACAAACAAACGAAACACTTAAATAGCACTTTAATCAGGGACTAAAAGGTGATCTGGTCTACAACAGACCACATGCAAGAAGGTAGTCCCCTAAGATTATGATACCACATTGTTTACTGTACCTCTTCTATGTTTACATATGTTTATATACACACATACTCTTACTATTGTGTTCCAGCTGCTACAGTATTTAGTACAGTGACATACTGTATGGGTGTGTGGCCTAGGAGCAATAGGCTAAAATATATACCTAGGTGTGCAGTAGGCTGTACCATCTAGGTGTGTGTAAGTACACTCTATGACATTCACACAACTACAAAAAGGTTCACTACAAATTTCTCAGAATGTATCCCTGTGAGTAAGTGATGCATGACTATACCACAGACTGGTGGTTGCAACAGCAAATATGTATTTTCTTGCACTTCTGAAGGCTGGAAGTTTGAGATCAATGTGTCAGCAGCTGTTTTCTCCTGAGGCCTCTCTCCTCAGCTTGTAGATGGCCACCTTCTCACTGCAGCCTCACATGGTCTTCCCTCTGTACTCAGGAAACCCGGGTGTCTCTCTGTGTGTCCAAATTTGCTTTTCATGTAACTACACCAGTCAGATTGGATTAGAGCCCTTCCTAATGACCTCATTTTAATTAACTACCTCTTTAACAGCCCAATCTCCAAATATAGTCACACTCGGAGGTACTGGAGATTAGGACTTCAAAATACTAATTTGGGGATGGGGGAGGACACAGTTTAACCCATAACAGTGGGTTTAACCAACTTCATTTAATTTTTTAAAAAATCTTCATATATTCTTTGACTCCATGTTGGAGTTTAATTTATAACTTGTATTAGTCCATTTTCACACTGCTGATAAAGACATACCCAATACTGGGCTGTTTACAAAAGAGAGAAGTTTAATGGATTTACAGTTCTACATGGCTGAGGAGTCCTCACAATCATGGCGGAAAGCAAGGAGAAGCAAGTCATGTCTTACATGGATGGCAGCAGGCAAAAAGAGAGCTTATGCAGGGAAACTCCTGTTTTTAAAACCATTAGATCTCAGGAGACTCATTCACTATCACGAGAACAGCACAGGAAAGATCCAATTCCATAATTCAGCCACCTCCCATGGGTTCCTCCCATGACACATGGGAATTGCAATTCAAGATGAGATTTGGGTGGGGACACAGCCAAACCATATCATAACTTTAAAGAGAATGCAAGCTAATTAATTGAGCATAAAGTAGAATACTTTAGTCTTCAGTAGAATTACTATATGCATTACAAATATAGGCTTCTTCAGATAAAGTATTTAGATGAATTAGCTTCCTCTGTTGTTCTATACAAAGAACAAAGATATGTGATCTATTTTAACTCAACCATATTGTGTGTGAATCTATGTATAAATCACGGGAAGCTAATACTAACTTCTGTCATAATGCAATATATATTTTCCTTCTTTCCTTCCTTCCTTCCTTCCTTTCTTCCTCCCTTCTTTCTTTTGCTTCCTTTATTTCTTTACTTTCTTTCTTTCAACAGGGTATAGGTCTGTCACCCAGACTGGAGTGCAGTGATGTGATCATGGCTCACTGCAGCCTCAAACTTCTGGGCTCAAATGATCCTCCCACGTCAGCCTCCCGAGTACTTAGGACTACAGGCAGGTGCCACCATGCCTGACTAATTTTTCTATTTTTTCTCAATACAAGGTTTTGCCTTGTTGCCCAAGCTGGTCTTGAACTCCTTGGCTTAAGTAATCTGCCTGCCTCAGCCTCCCAAAGTACTGGGATTATAGGTGTGTGCCACCACGTCTGGCCTACATTTCCTTAGGATAAAATATTTCAGAAATAAAATTAAAGAAAAATTTTCCGCATTTTTTGTTTTAAAAATTCCCCATGACTGGACAATAATTATTTGTCCATACTATGGGTTGGCTGATAAAGGGGTTTGAAGGTATATTAATTCTCTACTAAGCCGGGCGTGGTGGCTCATGCCTGTAATCCCAGCACTTAGGGAGGCCGAGGCAGGCAGATCACAAGATCAAGAGATCGAGACCATCCTGGCCAACTTGGCGAAACCCTGTCGCTACTAAAAATACAAAAATTAGCCAGGCGTGGTGGTGAGCACCTGTAATCCCAGTTACTCAGGAGGCTGAGGCAGGAGAATCACTTGAATCCAGAAGGTGGAGGTTGCAGTGAGCCAAAATCGCGCAACTGCACTCCAGCCTGTACGACACAGTAAGACTCCATCTCAAAAAAGAAAAAAAATTATCTACTAAAACCCAAAGCAAAAAAGTTCATTTCAGATACTGTGAGAGACTACTTCGTATTTATTATATTTTACTGTTTGTGGAGCACAGTGAACTATAGTTTGAACCAAGTTCTTAGAAATAGGAGTCAAAGCATCTGTTACATTCTGTGGAAATGAAAATGTGTGTTTGAGTATCTATTTTGTTTTCTAAAAACTTTTCTTTCAAGTGCAAATAAATATTTATCTCTCCAAATGATACTTGTTTCTCTTTTTCTGCCCTTCTGATTCAAGAAAATATGGATCACTGAAGATAAAGCAAAATCTAATGCTT